>NW_010249444.1:38163-43014 GCF_000690775.1 Eurypyga helias
ATTAAGTCAGCTCAAGTTCATTGCTAAAATGAAAACTGAAAACATTGTTGAAAACAACGAGGAAGTAGGGAATATACAGGAACAACTTAAAACAGTCATGGAAGAATTAGGACAAAACACCACTGCAGTCTCTGAAAAGAAATTAAAATGACACTATTACAGAAAACAAGAAAAGGAAACACTTTAAACAAAACAAGAGAGTAACTCTCATTATGTCTTTGAAGAAGAACTGGAAGCAGATATACATCTTACAGGCACAGAAAAAATAGTGAATGTGAAGCAATGAAAAAAGAAATTAAAGAAAACCAAAGCAGAATAGGACAATCATTTTAAGAGGTAAGAGACAATACCACCACAGTAAAATACACAAACAATTTTAGGGGAGCTCATGAAAATTTCTAATAGCACTCAATAGCAGCTTAGTTAAAACTGGTATGTAAAGTGTTCATTACAGTGTGCTCTTCTGTACATACTATGATCAGGAAAATACAACACTGCTTTCAGTCAAAATAGAAAGTATACAACACCTGAATATTGCCAGCAGTACTGTGATATCAGCACAAAATTTAGCCCCGTTAAGACAAAGAGTAGTGGCTTTCACTTTGTGGCCATATCTTTTCTTCAGGGAGGAAAAATTTTCTTCCTAAACGTGAAAAGTCGTAAAAGCTCTGTGAAATCCTTTTGAGACTTCACATGGCATCTGGAAATGCAGGTGGAAACCAGAAAAATGTCTGTCTTAAGAATTCAGAAGATCATCTAAAGATCATCTAAAGATCATAATAAAAAAAAGATTCACACTACTATGGGCTCTACTTCGTCAGTGAATGTATGATTGACAGAGGTATCAGCTCATAAACAGAGACTGGACACTGCATGGAAAATACAGATTAAATTGCAGATTCTTAGGGGCCACTGACCAGGGTCTCATGAAGAGCACCTTTAGTGACAGATGGACATTTCCACCAATATGTTAAAAACATTATTTGAAAAAAATTATCTTCCATGTTTCAGTCATGTCCTGAATGAGCACTCTGGTACGAAGCTTCATACAGCATATTGCCAGGCACAGCCCATGTCAGTCCATGAGACTGTGTACATGTGCTTGGAGCTCCCCAGAAGGTGAGTCTTGAAAACGGTGATCATCCCTTAGAGCCTTGTTTTCTCCACTCCTTTGCAGATTGCAATGTATCTGTGGAGACGGAAAGGTTGTGGCAGAAGCATGCATTTTATTGTGACTGTGCCTCACATCTTCACAGTGAGCAAAAATTAAGTGTGTTTGTGGTTTTCTTTCATTTCATTGAGAGATAGGACCAGAGAGTCCGAGGTGTACGATGCGATCTGTTAGTGTACAACAAAAGACAAACACGTGTCAAGTCTGAAAGTTTAGAAACCAGCTCATCAATAGCATGTCAAATGTTTTAAAATTCATGCCGAAGTTTGGAAACACAGAGAATAGGAATCAAAAAAAAAAAAAAAAAAGGAGATACAAAGTATTTTCCAACTGTCCCTTTTTCATCAAAAAGTCCCTTCTTCAGGCAGAAGACTTCAGGTCAATTTTCTGTGTCAAGCTATCCTTCTTAGTGGGAGGAAAAGGTTATTTCTGTCATTCAGTTCTAAATGTGACAAAACACACAAAGTCCCAAAAGAGAAAAAGGAGAGTAGAGATGGGGAATTTGTGTTTTTGTTGATGTTCTCAGCATGCAGGGTAGCTGGGCAGCCAAAGGCAGATGCCTTTCACCAAGTGGGTCAGCGATACGGCTGATGTCTTGATGTGCTGTACCCTGTCTCACTTCACTGGGCTAGGTTATTGTCTGTTCAGGCTCAGGAAGAACAGGTTTAGGGATTGTCAGCGAGCTGGTGTCCTCTGACACAGCAGGCCTCCAGATTAGGTGACAAGTTAAGAATCAGATGGAGAAGCCACTGAAAACATCACATGGAAAGAAAAGGTGCGCAGGAGGGAGCCTGAACGCTTTTTCAAGCTAGTCCAGAGATGATGGTGATGCTTTTAACAACATATTGAGCAGTCTCATAAATGAAAGGCAGGGGGCCATAATGAGGCAGAAACCCACTGATTTTTCCCCTTTACTGCAAGTTCTCTGATTTTTACCTTCTTCTGATCATTCCTAAGCAACAATGAAAACCAAACCAATCAAAGAAAAAGAGTTGGCAATGCATTGCCCATTCATCTTACCATAACAAGGTATTTTTCATTCATACTTTCTAGTTCCATACTCCTGGTTTTATGAGAGAAAATCTCAGTACAGCGGGAAGATGACACATAATAGGCCTCCTGATTTTTTTGGTTAGGCTTTTTTTTTTTTTTCCCCTTGACTATTCTAATACTTGTCTTCTGTTCATGCCTTTACTATGGTTGCATTAACAACTGAGATAGGACTTCTAAGCACCTGTTATTATAAACGGGAGATAGGTGGAAGAATGTCACGTGCATATTAGACACTGCACTCTTTGTGAAGGTAAAGAAGATGAATTGATGAACTCATACAAAAAGGTTGGTGTCCAATTCCAGCTCTATGGCAAATTGGAAAAGAGACAGTACTGAGGTGGAAATGGAAAGGTATCAAATCCTATATATAACTCCTGTCCTACTGGGGTAAAACAGAAACAGTTTCCAGGGAGAGATACACTTCTTCTAAGGCTATATACTGAATGTGATTTTATTTGCTTCTTCTCTCGTTCAGAAGTAAAGGATATATGTATTTGCGTATTATATGATTTCTCTTCTTCTTAAAAACAAAATATTTATTTTAGGCTACTAATGCAATGTTGTGTTAAAGTAGTCATAGTTCCACTTCCAAATGAAGATTAGATCCTTTTTCAGCAAAAAGCAGGAGTTCTTATAAAGGAAAATGATCTTCACCAGAAAAAGGCTAAAAGACAAGCCACTCAATAAAAATTCTTTCTGTGTTTGCACTCAAATTCTTTGCTCTTATATCTTAATCATATCCAGCATAGCACACCATTTTTCTCCTACTGGTTTGTAAAGCAGGCTTATAGTTAATTTATAAGCACTTCTAATTAGTGGAGACAAGCAAGCACTGAAAACCCCACACGATGAGGAAACTCTCCTGTAAAAAACTCCCACGTTCTCCAAATTTGTCAGGAACATACTGCTCTAGCATTAGCTAATTAAAAACTACAGTCCACTTGAAAGTTGGGAATAAAAATAAAAGTGACAAACAATAGAAATAAAACTGTGAGGTAACTGGTTCTCTGATTTTAGCCTGAGCTTAGAGCAGTCTCGTTACTTATGATATAGTGCATAGGATCTGGAAAAAGGTTGGGTCTTACCCCTGCTCCTGCTGACCTCGGTGTAATTTGTCTCCATCATCAGCTGCAGCACATTGCTGGGCTGGACCCATCCTGCATGCTGAACTGGTTCCTGCAAAGAAGTGGGTTGGAGTCCAGGAGCGCATCCACCTTCTAGAAGCAGCATGGCTTGATGTGTTACAGACCTGCAGACCAAACCTGCACTATGTCACCCCTTCACTTCTGTGCATGTGGATGACATAACCGTGTACATGCCACTGACACCAACTGCAGGTGGCATTCGTCATGAGGGAAGTCAAAGCTAAGGGTTAAAGAACTGTTGATGTAAAGAATGTCTTGAAGACATTCCAACATTTGTGCTGATGGCTAAAATGCTAATCACCTGTTACATAACTGCAAGAAGACTTTCTCAACAGTGTTAAATAGTTAGAACTGTGCAAGGAAAGGTAGAGATGGTGCTAAAAAGGCAAAATAAAATGACTGCTGTGAATATGAACACGGAGAGGAATTGAGGGGCAGCAAGAGCAATGAGAGATCCTGAGATAACTGACAATGGACAGTGTTGTGCCACCCCATCTGACTCACAGAGGCTAAGACTCAAGTTATCCTAAATTCCAAGGATAGTTAATATGAGGTTTAAATATGTATATTTTATAACACACCATTCCTCAGTTTACCTTTCTGTATTTAGTTGAAACTCTTTGACATCTTCATATGACATGTTCAGGTGGGGGTTCTCTCTCCATGAGAAAAAATCTTCTAATGTTTGTATTTTCATGAACAGATGCTGAGGTTCTGACACTATCAACAGATTTTAGGAGATGGGACTTCTAGCAAACGTAAAATTCTTGAAAGAATTGACAGCCTTCACCCACAGAACACAACTTAAATTTTTACCTTACTTCTTACTATTTCACGTTCCATAGATATTTTTAGTGCTTAAGTGTTGGTTAATCTTCTCAATCTCACTCTCTCTCAGTTCTTTCTCAGTAGAAAGGCAGTGTTTGTGTTTTAACTCCTACCCAATGATCCAAGAAAAATAGCAAATCTAGGATTGTTCTTTGCATACATCCATTTGCATACATTTAAGAACTAATGGCAGTCTGACCTGGGGTTTAGGTGTTCCAATAAGGGAAAGATGATGAGATTTCCTTTCCCCGCAACATTACTAGTCAAGCCAGTTGACTTCTCACACTGTGGGGCTACCACCTTCACAAAGGAGTTTCAGAGGTTTGATGACTATATGAAACACCATTATAACAAACCCAAATGCACACTGGATAAATGTTTGTTCCGTGAGGGTATTCATAGAATAGACTTTGGCAATTTGCTGCATCAAGACAACCAGTTTGGATGGAAAATGGAAATCAGTAAATAGTACATTTGTAAAGATTTATGTTCAACTTACAACATGCATTAAAGAAAGAAATAAGAAGGCAAAAGTTAAAACTACACTTATATCCAAAATGCAGGTAAAAATAGCAAAAATATAGGAGAGTTAGATTTGTGCAGTCTTACATCACTGTTCTTCCTACATAGTTCTAAACCCCCATCAAAAGTCTG
>NW_010249444.1:43025-58182 GCF_000690775.1 Eurypyga helias
CATGTTAGAGAACTCATCAACACAGTTCATTCAGTGGACCACCTTAGGTCTATACTCCGCCCACATGGCTCTACCTGGTGTTCCTTATTATTCATTTGCCTTTGAGACCCTGGCACCAGGCACAGCAAATGGAAGCTGCAAGGACTGATCCTCCTGTCTGACTGATTGATCTCTGTCCCCTTCTCCTCAGACAGAGGAAGCCAAGGAAGCAGAGCTCTGCATCATTCCATGCTGCCCTCTTTGTGGTTACTTTAAAACACAGTATTGTTTTTTTATTCTAAATAATACAGAAAATGGGACTACTGCCTTAAAAGTTTAGTGTAAGGGAAGAATCTTTGCTGCTGACCCACACTTCAGATACCATCCAAATTTATGCCCTCTTATCTGTTAATATTTCTGTTAATTATTTACCTTAATCTGAGTTGTTTTTCTTCTTATGCTAAATTAGATTTTTTGTTGGGTTGTTTTTTTTTTTTGTATGAGAGAAAATAATAGGGTCAAATAAAATGAGAGGAAATTAATAATGATTTACCTCTAGAACTAACAGAACTTGCTGAGAGTTTTCAAGGCATAGTTTTTATTGATACTATTATCAAGATAATTTTCTTTATAAAATATTGGGTCACAGTGGAAGCTGTATGTGACATCACAATACCTAGGGTGTATCTTTAATGTATGACAATTGTCTTAGATCTTTCACAGTTACTTTTTTTTTTTTCCTTTGGTGAGTGTAATAATGCTACCAGGTTGTGAAAAATTACTTCTTTATTAAGCTCTTCAGATTTTCATATGCAGGGAGTAAAATGTTTCGTTTACGTTTTGTTGACAGGTAATTCCGTTGGTTAAAAAGTGATTCAGCTTAATCAACATAAAAGGTGGCATGGATATTTTCACTCATTTTAAACAAGACAAATTTGGTTTTGGGTCACTTATTAAACAACCATATCACAACTAACCTAACCCCACAACTGATTTAAACATAACTAAATCATTGGTACTGTCTTTGTATTAGTCATATATCTACATGCAAAATCACAGTTTGTGTATGGAGTTTTGGAAGACTCCTATTTATACAACCACTCTTCACCACTAAAGAAAGATGCCAAAAGGACCTCCTCTCTGATTTCAGAGCAGAAAATTGCTGTGGTACAGCAAAACAGCTGACTTCCATCGTGGTATATTCTTTATTCTGTTTTGAAAATCTAATCTTCCGATACAGTCTTCTCAAGACCCTTATCATTTGACCATCATCCTCCCTAGCACAATCCAGTGAAACTGTATTGAAATCAAGTTAAAGATTTTTTTCTTTAATAAATGTATTGTTTTACCATGCTTCTTACACTGATCATCTTAAAATGGAAACACTTTCGCTGACACTACTGTTTTTTAAAGGCCAGATGTAAACATGTTTTTAGCTTCTTTTCCTAAAACAAGGGTGTTAAATTGTTCATACAAGCCTGCAGTCTTTATTTAACTGGCTAACTATTCTAACCTCTCTGTTATAATCTAAGAAAATGTTTGAAGGAAGTTATTTTTAAGCAGTCCATTAAAACCAGAAAGTAAGATCTCATCCCATTTTTAGTTCTTACTCCAAGAGGTTGTTCTCCCACCACACATAAAAAAGTCCTTCTTACTAAAAATCACTGGTAAAATCTCTACAGTGTTAAAACAAAAGCACAGGCCTCAATTTCTAAAATATTAAAAAGTTAGGGAAAATATCCAGTTATTTCATGTGAAATTTTCTGTGCAGAAAATAGATAGGGCCTTCACCACTCTTCTCAGGAGAAAGGAGACCAATCCTGCAATTAATAAGGCAATTATTTTTGATCATAGTTAAAGCTACAAAATGTGTTCCCTAATTCAAGTAAATGTTAGCGTTGCCTTTTGTAGTTGCCTGACAACATTGCATAGCACTCCTAAAGCTGTGTATCTGTCATCCATGGGGAAATCATAGCTGCAGCAGAAAAATAAATACATTTCCTCCTCTCCCTCCACTTTAGAGAAGAAGAAATGATGAGACAATGTGAGAAATGCAGAAAGGAGACATGCTTCCTAGAGAACTGCAGCTAAGAAGCCCAAACACCTCTGGATTTGCTGGGATTGCTGTAGTAGTAAAGAGGTGCTGATTGAATGAATTCACCTAGCTGTCTCTGTCATTTTAACAGCAAAACTTCCTACAGTTCAATTATCTGCAACAGCTTTCCATAATTCACTGAGAAATAAATTACCAGCGTTCCTGCAAAACAGCTGCTTTTTCTGTAAACTGGCGGAAAGACTCTTTAATGAACATTTATGAGCCCGTCAGCTGGAGCGATCCCTTTCCCCCGAGCAGCATGGCTGCCGGGGCGGGTGCCCCGAGAGGCGTTCTACCTGAGTGCACATTGCCAGATTGATGAGCCTCCTTCCGACAGTTGACTTTTTATGTAGAGAATTTGTTTGGCATGCGCAAGCTGCTTACATCAATATATTATTAAAAGGGGAGGCGGGAAGGGGCTGCGGACACTCACTTGTAGACTTACTGCAGCTTTTCTAGCTGTGTTTGTGTATAAATATATACATCTTTTAATCTCGCCTTTCTTCTTTCTTTCCACCCCACCTCAAGAAGCCAGTTACCTGGGCAGTGGCATCTTTCCACCTCCCAAATACACGTCTCTGCCTATTTGTTCCTCCCTGGCTGCCTCTCCACTCTCGTTCTAAGCGGCCCTTTTTTCCCCCTAAATTCTCAACGGTCCTTAGTACAAACATGCATAGAAAGGTTACTCAGCGGGTTTGCATAGTAAACACAAATGGATATTGTTCTTGACATCTTGTGAACTTGTCTCTCTCCCTTGTATCTTGAGAGAACATGGGACCTTCTGGGCCTGTACGAGCCTTGCTGCATTTTTAATGATAGTCCCTGAAATGCAGGGGAGCAAGATGTTGTCACCTCGGCATATTTTATCCGTGATCAAACATTAGTTGGCAGCTGTTCTAAACTTGTAACACTGTCTCATCTACGCCGGCTGCTGGCTTGGTGGCAAGAGTGCAAAATCTCACCCGGCTTCTCCTTTTTCACATCTCTCTCTTACTCCCTTACCTACACCTCCGAGCCCTGTTCTCCTCTAGCATCACGAAATAATCTCCAGCAAACTTTGATGCACAGGAGGGAGAGTTAGCAAAGAGACCATCCACCTTATGGAGCAGTATTTACCAAAATCAGGGTAAATAAGTCAAGACATTAAAACAGTCATAAACACCGAATGTAATTTTATATGCACAGATAACAGTAGACATGAAGGCATGTTCTGTGTGTTATTCTGTGGGTTCTGTGGGTTTACTGGGGTTTTGTTTGTTTGTTTGTTTTTCCTGATTGGCCACATTGGTTTAAATGCTGTTATTTTAATTCTGTTGGGGTTTTTTTAAAGATTTTTTTAAAAGCATAATAGTTGTTTCTGAGAGGGTATTCACTGCTAAGAAACCACCAATATGCAGGATTCTGGCAGGTGTTTACAATCTTCCATTGAAAAATATTTGCTTAAGTCATCACCACCAGTGCAGACTGACTGGAAATTATTTTGATATTTTTGAAAGCCTTACCAGCGATTTGTCGTGATCTGAGGGTCTTCATTACTAAGCTAGAGCCACATAATTTGAAAGTGTTGCTTGTTAATATTTGGGTGTCATTCAGCAATTTTGCACTTGTGGGGAGAAGATGAATGCTTTTTTAAATGGTATTTTTAGAGTCAGTGTAAGAATTAGGATTTATGGAAGCAATCTTTAATCCTCTCATTACTATTCTGTATTAGAAAAGAGAGTATAAAACCCCAGAAATTCTATTTAATATATCCAGCATTCACAAAGCATTATATAACACAGCTTCTCCATTTGAAGCCCCTTTACTACATAATTATGGGTTTTTTTCCTTGATCCCAAACAAGCAACACTTGTTCTGCTGTCAGAGACCTTGCCTCAGCATCATCTTTGGAAATGCCCAAGTGACTTCTGAGTGTTACACCTACGTGGTCTACAACTTGGTACTGGTGACCAGTGATTATAAGCAGTAATTGCCTGTTTTAACAAATTAACTACAATTATTTGTGTACATGGCCTCTGGACATAAAGTCAATTTTTATGCAACAACATCCAAGACAGGTAAGGTTGCTGGAGACACTGTAAGGATCTTGACACAATTGTCATCTTCTTCCTAACAATGTCAAGATACAGCAGAAGCATTCTCTTGCATAGGCCAATTAAATGTTAGGCAAGTTTAGAAATCCAGGGAGGATATGCTGAGATTATGAATTGCTTTGGTCAAAATTTAAATCATTTTGAGTATTATGTTCTTTTCTCCTTACTGCACTGGGGGGAGGTGGGGGGAAGACTTTGCAGTACTTGAAAAGGTAAAGGAGGGCAACAAGGCTAATCCAGGATTAAAGAAAATGAGCTCTGAGGACAGTCAGAGATATCTTTAAACCATATGGCCCAGAGGGAAGATATTTAAAGTGGGAATCTCTTGGAAGTGTACACACTGCCAACTCAGGTTATTTTTTTTTCTGGATTTGTACACAGGCAAGACATATATAAATGCAAATAGGAAAAAAATGTAGTTAAGGGGATCACAAAAATGTAGTACGCCTGGATGACAAATACTTCACTGTAAAATAAACTGAAGTACAACGCTCAAAAGAGATCTTTGCTAAACAAAACCAGGCCAGGGTTATAAAAGATTGACTACAAACTAACTCTCCCTCTGACTTGTTTCTCAAATACTGTGAAATCATCACAATTTTATTTGCAAGATGATTGCAAAATCATCTTGTGAGACACTGTTGACAGCAAACTGATTTTCTCTCTGAAAAGAATGCTGTTATAATTAAACTTCAAGTAACATCTAACCTGACTGAATTAGTAAATGCATTATGAAAATATTTTTCCCTCACTGTATTTTTGTTTTCTAACAAGCATTCACTGTTTTGTCCATGCTCTGTCTCATCTATTCTCTCTTTCACTAAAACAGTGTCAGCTTCAAGGAGACCTTGTATAAATACTTATTTTCCCAAGCTTTCAACGTAGATATTGCCAGAGAAATGTCAATGAAAGTGCCATTTCTGAGTTTACAGCTGTGAAAGTCCTTTTCAGGGAAAGGGAATAAGAATCAGAGGAGACAGTAGGCAGAGCTCCTTTCACATGCTGTATGATTACTTGCAGTGGAGCAGCAAGAAGAGAAAAAGAAGCCTTCTCTATATAGTGTCAGGGAATAAAGGGAGTCTAAGATGAGCTAACAGACTATTTTGTTGCAGAATTTCTGAATAAGGTGAAGTCATGTGAATGTGAACAGTTAACAGATGGATTAGAGGCCCAATTATCTGCAGTACTGTATATAAACTCCAACAAAGTTACTGTGAAAGAGACAGCCTGTGCCCTAGCAGATCTGCCTCAAGCCTGGCAAAATGGGCTGCTGGTCTTTATTTGCACCCTGGAACACAAACGGTACAGTACTTGTTGCACTAGTAGAAATGTTGGTGATAATAAAATGAGCTTTTGAAAAGCTCTTCAAAAGATTCTGTTTCCCTTTGACTGACTGATCTCTTAGACTGGTTACAGCACAAGCATTTCACAGAGAAGGTTTGAATTAGACGAGGTTACAACCCAATTCAGTCAGGTCTCATGCCTGCTCATCCATTTGACTCCTCAGAAGCCTGAGTGGCAGTCCAATGGGGGATCTGCAGCCTGAATTCCCAGGATCTTCAGTTCCTGCATGGTTTGGCAAACAGTTTTGTGTCACGATATACTCAAAGATTTCCAGGACTGACAAGCAGATTGCACTGAGGCTCTCAACACAATCTCTCCCTCTTCTTAGTCACTAGTAGCTTTCCAAACCATGTAAAATGTTTTGCAAGTCGATTCCAGGTTTGGAAAGGTAGCTTTGCACATGAACAGTTGTGAAAGCCTATTAATATATAAGAACCTGGTTTATATAAATCTGTGTAGAAGAAACCTTAGGAAAAAAAAAAAAAAACAAACCAAACCACTGTTTCAAAACTGAAATGTTCCACTTTAATATTTTGACACAACTAGGCAGTTGAGGATAATTAATGAATATGTATATTTAAACAAGATTTGGAATTCAGGCTGAAACAGAAATGTCAGTACGAAACAAAATCACAGAACTTTTAGATATTTTTTGTTATAATTTGAGTTCATGAAAATTATAAGGTATTTTGACAAGTAACTGCTAAATGTTTCACATGTACACATCCTCAGCTAGCTAAATATCCCATGAATGAACCAACCACACTTTGAGTGGAGTAGTCAGAGATGCTGGACAGTTTTGCTACAAGGGAAGGTCAGAGAACCTCTGTAGGTGACAGCGCAATGCACCTGAGGGCTTGTCAGAGCAGAGCATGAGATTCAGAAACCTGAGAACACCCTTCTTCGACCACATCCCATCTGCCAAAAAAGGCCACGGTCCTTCTAAAAAATATACAGATCCTTGTTCTGACAGAGGACAAGGGCATATTTTGGGTTTTTTTAATTACCTCTTCTGCAAGGAAACACAAAGCCAGGCAACACAAATGAAAGCAGACACAGGTTTTTGTAAACACTTCCAGTGAACAGTCACTTGATTAACAGAATTATTAACTTCCCATTTCTTCATACCTTCAAATCAAGTCTGTCTGTTTTGCTGGAAACTATGGACTCAGTATGGGGCAGCTGTGTCAGATATAACGCTCCGCAATAAAAGCAGAACAGACTAGAAAGACCAGTGGCTCTGGCTTCAAACTCGGTGAGTTTGAAAAGAAACAAGAGAAGCAAATTAAAGGGGGCTTCGGTGTTGAAAGTGGCACTGCAAATATTACAGTGAGTCCAATCTCACTAGTCACTGCAGGAAAATACATTTGGCATTCAGAATGTCTGAGAAAAGCTTGGCCCATCCCCGATTTATAGCTGAGGAGACTAAAGAGGAGTCAGGGGAGACTATCTCTTTAGAATGACATGATGGCTGACTCTGATCATTTGATGGCTGCTCCCAGGTCTAGGAATCATGGCAGCTGATCCAGATACATCATAAAATGTGTGATACATAACACAACAACTCAAGATAAAAGCTTTCTCCAGTGGACAAAATACTCAGGCTATCACTACACTGGTGTCAGGTTAGAGTGCGTGTCAAACATGAAACATTGTTCAGTGTAGCACATCGCAGCTGAGCAGAGGAAAGTCTTTAATCTGGCCTCCCTTTTCCTTCCTTTCATAACTGGTTCCATAATACAAAAGCTCAGATATTTTTTCCATCTGACCAGAAAACACCTGCAAATTCCAGACCATGCCACAAATCTACCAGCTTGTTGCTTTAACCAAATAGGCTGATAATACATGCCTACTCTTAGTTGTTTTTTGGATCAATAAACCTTGAAGTCTCTTCTCCCAGTTGACACATCTTAAATTGAGGCACCATGTCTGACCATGAGGTCTATGTTTTATTGACTTCTACTGCAAAGCCAATAACTTTGGCAATAAGAGGGGTGGAAAAGGAAATGGAAACTGTCTCCTTCCTTGTGTGGGTCCTTAGTCACCAGGCCCTGGTAGGCCTCTGCCCCAGTCATCATTTAAAGGGCTAAAGGACAGAAGATACCTTCACATCATGTAAACAGTTGGGTCCTTTCAGTATGATCAGCTATCTTTGCTAGTATCTACCCAACAGAGTGTCTTGCCTAACTGAGGTCATAGACATCTTTGGAGTGTTCCTCTGTCAGAGCACAAGTACCAGGCCAGATATACCAAAAAATAAAACCCTTAAGCCAGTCTCATCTGAAACTTTCATCCAGGAGGTAGGAGGCGCAGGTGGCAATACTTCAGATCCTTATCATCCCAATCAGACCTCTATCTTTGCAGCACTGTGCCCTGGGATGCAGACTCTCTTGCTGCAGCTCGTTCAATTACTTCAAGATACCTAAATATTCAGTGAAAGAGAAGAAAAATTAAAACAACACTAGATACCGGCAGGTAGAGTGCTTGTCCTGGTTCCACTTAAGTTTCATGGCATTTGAGGCTCAGCATTTCCAGCTGCTGCTGTGCCTGAGTGACTCTTCTCCCAGCTTCTCCAAACCCACTTTCTCATGGACATTTCCCCACACGTTGTACAGAAATGTAAAACGCATCCGCCCATGAACTGTGCTCTGTTAGGCAGCAGGACACAACAGCGTTAGGCATTGCGTTAGTCCCACCTACCTTGTGTATGCCCTACCTTGCACATTAAAATGGCCTCCGATAATGAGGTCCTTGTTAATGAGTGATACATCTTACCCTGTGTTAATTTATATCAGCATTATGTGTTTATAAAAAATGCAAGTACACTTCCCTTTGGGTCTTCTAAAAGAATTCTTTTAACTCTTCTCTCAATTTATGGGATTAATTAATGTTAATGGGAATAATTTGCTCCATCTATCATTCCTCTTACTTCATGGCATGGGCCTTAATCTATAGGTACACACCACAAAATAAGATAGAAAGAATCATTTACTGTAATCTCAATTCAGAGTAGCTGATTTGGCAAGTTTGCAGTGGGACGCATCATCATAGCAGTCAAGAGGAAGAATTTTCTGTCCTTTTTTTAAAAAGCTATAAGAATGTTAATTCCTATTCTCGCTTTTACTATACTTTTTTTTTTTGTGTGTCTTTTTGGCAATTGTTGGGGAGGAAAGGATCTTATGCATAATTTAATTGCTTTGTCTTTCTCCCTCAGGTCAGTATATTATATTATATTATATTGAAAAGTAATTATGCAGCGAAAGTAAAATGTCAAACTGCAGATGTCTGGTAACAAGTAGTACAGATGTGAACGATTCTATTATGTGCCATCTTGCAGACATCTTTATACCTTTCTTCCAAAGCTTCACCCTATGTGCTTATATGTTTGAGTATTTATGCGCCCTGGATGAGATTTGCTTTTTTTCCCCCCCTTTGCAGCATCTAGATCCCAAGCTGGGTTGCCTTGTTGGCAATGATTGATTACCCAATATCTAATTAAACCTGATCCAATCACTTATTATGCAGAGTGGAACAAACAAACTGAAGTCGACTGTCAGACCTGTGATTGATGATACTGCCAATCCAGCTTTTGTTGCGTCTAATGTCCTGACGCTTGTTACAACCAGCCAAAGCTGCGCTGGACAAAGCGTTCTGTCACTCTTCACACAAATTCACTCCCCTCCCTGCTCCCCCCTCCCCGCCCCACGCTCCTCTCTCCCTTTTTTTTTTACAAAAAAAAAGAAAAAATTATTGAGAACAGCAGAGGTTCTGTTTGGGTTAGTGTGTACAATGAGATCAAAGTCCCCTAGAGATCCAGAGTCCTTAAGTGGCAGGGAGTGGAAGAAAAAGAGTATGTGTGTGTGGAGGGGGGGCTGGCAGGAGGTGCACTTGGTATGGTAATGAACCTACCTTAGGGAGAGTGACAGATATGACATTAAAGCAAACCTAGCAGGGTAATAATTTCTTTTCTATTGTCTGCCAAGCAGGATTCTCTTTGCAGCTCTCATTTATAAATTTTTCAGTTTTAATGTTTTAATTATTTAAAATGCAAATAGGTTCCTGAAGAAAGAAGCAGAAAATACAAATTCCCTAAACAAATTCAACTTCTGAAGTTGCATTCACACATTGTAAAACCTTTCTCTTGTGCCTTGCATTTAGCTGAGGTTAGTTAAGTTTTAGGTCTGGGTTGGTTTTTTTGGGTTTGGTTTTTTTTTTTTCCTTCTTTTTGTGAACCAAGAATTAACTAAACTTTTTATAGTTTTTAATTTTAAAATTTTTATTACTTCAAGACACTTTTTTGTTTTGATTTGAGAACAACTGAAATAAAATATCAAATTCCCTCGAGATTCAAAGAACTAGTCAGGAAAAGAGGTTTTTATATGATGGTTTATTTCCTGACATTACCTGTGTTTCAAATTCTCAAATTTTACTTCCATATTAGAGAAATTCAAATAAAGTGATGACTTATGTCCCTTCACAATTTTAAAGTATTTGCTTAATGGACCCATCCTCATATGAATGGTTTATACTCAATGTGGGCAAGTCTCTGTGTGTATGTGCACATGTGCATGATTCCCATGTGATAATTGGAAGAACTGGTAAATGTATTTTTCAAAACCTTATGTAATTAATCATATGTTTACAGTTTCATCACCTGTTTAGTAATATATCTTACAATTGTAAGATTCCCCACTCCCATACAGCTTCAAACAGCTAATACTGAAAAAAATCTAAAATTAAAAGAAAAAGATCTATTAAGTTTTTAAAGATTTTACTCTTAAGCTAGTATTTCCTTGTAACAGTTATTTCTTGCGAAATAAAAGGGATAACAACATCCAATTTTAAACCCTTTTTTTGTTTTCCAGACAGGTAATACAATTCTAAAGTTTATTTGTTTCCTCTCCCTGCCAGGCCAGACACAAGAGCTCTGCACATTTGGCCAAAAGCTGTGAAGGTGCCTAGGTCAACACATTTTTGTTTGATACTTCTTAATGTCTAGAAAAACACATGTAGATTATTTATGGGTATGTTTTAAATATTTCACTATTCTATCCTCCCCCTTAGATCTAAATGGTGCAACACCTGGGTAGACAACTGAGTTCATGAAATAGTCCCACCATCACTAATGAAAAGTCTTAAATCATACCAAAACCATATCTCTGGAATAAATTAGGAACATAGAAGTTAGAACAATAGTTCACAGGTTAGTTCACAGAATGGTTGAGGTGGGAAGCGACCTCTGGAAATGGCCTGGTCCAATTCTCTGCTCAAGCAGAGCCATGTAGGGCCAGTTGCCCAGGACCATTTCTAGACATATTTTGAGTATCTCCAAAGATGGAGACTTCACAACCTTCCTGGGCAACATGTGCCAGTGCTCAGTCACCCTCACAGTAAAAATACCTTTCCTTATGCTCACACAGACCCTGCTGTATTTCACTTTGTGCCCACTGCCTCAGGTCCTGTCGCTGGGGATCAATGAAAAGAGCCTGACTCTGACCTCTTTGCATGCTTCCTTCAGGTACTTATGAGGTCCCCTCAAACCTTCTCTTTTCCAAGCTGAACAATCCCAACTCTCTCAGCCTCTCCTCATAGGAAGTATGATCCAATCCCTTCAACATCTTAGTGGCCCTCTGTTGGACTCTCTCTCCAGTATGTCCGTATCTCTCTAGTACTGAGAAGCCCAGAAGTGGACACAGAACTACAGGCATGGCCTCACCGGTGCTGAGTACAGGGGAAGTTTTATCACTGTCACGGTGATGGACCATAATCATACATCATAAATACACAGCTGTTGGTCAAACCTGTATAATTATCCCCAAATTGTTATCTTTTGGGCAAATGTAGTCAAAAGGATCTCTCTATCTACCTACATTTTTGTGAGAGAAAAACCTGACAAAATGTGTTATCATTTAAACAATTTCATCTTCAAAGGATGTAATATGCATGGGCACTTGCAGGATTTTAAAGAGAAGTACAATAGACAGGAATGTAGAATACAGCCCTTATTTACTAACAAAAGAAAGATGGTAAATGCAGTAAAGACTGGGAAAGACCAACATAAGAAAAATGTTTTAGAGGGGTTAGAGCTACAGAGAAAACAACCATTTAAACTTACAGTACCATACGCTGCATGATGTCTTTTACCTTAGTGCTCACAGCAGCCATGACAGTATCAGGTCCTCTACCTTGATGGGACTTTCTTTAACTACATTGCACTGATGGATTTGGAGGAAGGAGGAGAAATGGGATTTCTGAGGCATAGAACTTGCATGTAGAGCACCAGTGTCTTAATTTCATACTCATACAACTTTAAGGAGAAGGAAAATGTGTTTTTCTTCCATATGCCACAATTTCAACTTCCACAGAAATATTCTTCAGGCAAACTGAGGACCAGATTAATAAAGAAATGTGTAGCTGTGTAAAGACACTAGAAGAATTTCCCCACTTTCTAGGTATTTCAATGAAAACCTCATCTGGCACAAAACATCTGGTGAATGTAGGAGTGCTGTCCATCTAATTCACTCTAATACATGTAACCAGCACATCCTATGAGGCTAGTTGAATTACCTAGGCAGAAATCACAAGAGAAACAATCCTCTAGCATTCAGAATTACTCTGTTGTAGAACTAGAGCTAACAAAATCTGCAGGTAGGGCTGATACCTAGCTTACCTCGTTGTCATTTTATGGCTCAACTCTAGCTAGCCATTCTCTTCTGTAATAAACTAATACACATTATACTGGTCTCCATGGAAGCTGCAGAATTATAGTGGGGTAAATGGGAGGAGAATCAAGCCTTAAATATTTTAATCAAGCTGACTTGTGTGGAGTTAAGAAAAAAAGGTAAAAAAAAAATCCAAAGAAATAAAATAGGTTTCTCACAGCATTAAAAATAAATGTTTTACACCAGGGCAATAGGAGGCTAACATTACCAAAGGAAGCTAAATTTAGCCTGTGAAAGGTTATCTCGGGCAAGCACTTATGGTGCATTTTTCTAAATTTTCACTTCAATTAATCTCTAGAAATTCAGTGTCTGATCCCAATGACAGTAGCCTCTGGCTTCTTAAGAGTGACTGCTGAGGAAAAATTATCTGACACATATCAAACAAGCAAGAAATGACACTGGACAACATTAATCAAAACTTTCTCATTTTCTGAAGAATTAAGCATTAAATAATTAATTCCAGCACTACAGGCAGCTGTAAAAGAGGCCTCGTGCCTCCCCGCTGGTAAGAATTTGTCCTTGTCTAAAAGACTAGATTGATATATTTATTATTTATCAGATTAATCATGGCCAAGAACATTATAGATTGGCAGCCAAGCCCAGCCACTTATATTGTAGTGGTCTGTTATTGGAGCTTAGAAAGAACCTGGTACATCAGCAACATTCAAAAAGGGAAGGGGTAGAAGAGTTTACCCTCAAGCTCAAGCTTTTTTTTTTTTTTTAAAGGAAAGCCGAGCTCAAAAGCTTCTTTTTTTTCATTATTATTGAAAAAAGGGGGAATTGGACAAAGAAGATGTCATTGATTCAGCACCTCAGTGGAGGCTGCTAGCTCCTGGGGTCATTTTTATTTCTGTTTGCTAAGGACTGAAGGAGGCCCTTAGGATGTGGGTCAGAATATCAACTATTCTACGTGAAGCCACAATCATTAGTTTTAAAACAGAGTTTCAGTGGCAGACAGATATAAATCAATTTAACCAGCACGTACAAGAAAAACCACTTCCAACCCTTCATTTTCCTTGTGTTTATCCAAGTACTGTAGCTGTGAGACTGATCTATGGTTTAGGTTTTCTTTCATTTTTGCTAGCTGGCTGTGGTACCAGGTAGCAGAGTAACTAGAAAGTTACACCCTAGGGGAACAGCATGCCAAATTCCTGCAAATTAATAGGCGTTAGACGAAAATAAATTTCATATAATTTCATATAATTTTACCATGCTGTCTTTTTATTTTTCCTTTTTCTCTTTTTCAATTTTCCTCCCTACTGCTCCCATTATGCTACTCAGGGTATTAATATCTTATATGGAATTTTACTTTTTCATTCTGAATATATTTTTCACTTCTTTTCAATAAGGGTGTTCACACAGACAAAGGAAATCATAACTGTGGAATTCACAATTAAAGGATTATTCCAAATGCCAAGTTCTCCTCTACATCCTCTTCTTTTCTTGTTTCCATGGTAGGTGAAGAATAAGTGAAATCTCTCATGCCCCAAAGAAAGTTTACTTCTCTGTGTCCCTCATGCTTTGCTCCTTTGTTGTCACCTACGTGTATCTGGCAACAACAAAATAGAGGAGTTGCTATATACTTGATGAGTGAGAGGTAGTGAGATATTCCTTAAGGGCAACTTTGTTTCTGCACGGACCAGGATTCCCTGCTAGTCTATGAGAGAGGAAATTTCAAGATAACTGGACACAATGAGCATTTTATTCTGAAAAGATAAATAAGAAAGTAAAAAAAATTGACAGCAAATTTTGGCTGTGAAAAAGCAAAAAGAAGCGTCAACACTAGTCATGCTTCTTTGATCTGGGATAATGAAATGTATGATAAACATTCTGTTAAGGTCATAAGAATGTCCACACTAGGTCATATGGAAAACCCACTCAGTCCAGTCATCTCCTATAAAATGACACTGTGCATTCCTAGGTAAGACTGCAGTGCCTCCAGCTTTTGGGGAAACAAGGAGTTCCCAGACTCTAGATATCATGTAGCTACTAGCTTCCAGTGGTGTTGAGATCAGGGGTTGAGAGTTTCCTAAGGTAGAAGAATGAACCTAATATATGATTAATCTAGATTTTTCTACCATGAGTTTTTTGACCTGTTTCTTGACCTAATGTGTGAATAGCATGAGGTGTCAATCAGTTCTACATCTAAATATGCATTGCAAAAGAAACACCTTTTATTGTCTGCTTTGAACTATCTACCTTCTTGTTTGATGCCTTCCAAATATTCAAGAGGAGACAGTGAACACATCTTTCTTCTCCTGCTCCATTTGGCTTGTGAGGTTAGCACCACTGAGCACACTGACTATAGCAGTGTTTCTTCACTTATCATTATATGTAATTTTGTGCTTTGGAGCACCATCAAGTCAGATGCTTCAAGCACCTACTACTTTGTCTCATTTTTCTTAAATATTCTATTTCAGTTTAGGAAATGACATCTTTTTCTTGTCAGATATTTGTGGAAAATGTTTAGAGAAACATGGACAGAAATGTAGAAGAGAAAAAGAAAATGCTTGTTTATATGAATATTTTAGTCTTTCCAAACCCTCTGCCATTCATGAGAATGAGCCTATGCAGGATCAGCATAGTCCAGAGGAAAAAGAAAGCTTCAGTTTTGCCATTTCTTCGTATCCCATTATATTTAATATCCCATTGTTAAGGGGTACTATATGGGATACCAGGATATTCTAGTTAGGAGATCATGAGACAAATCATAGGTTTTGTATAGAAAAAAGACAAAGAATCAGATGGAAAAGAAGGTTTAAAAAAGCTTAAAAAATCAAGCACTCATGAAATTGAGAAATTAACACAGAAGTGTTGTTAAATATTGTTATTCTTTAAATAATCTTGCCATTTTTGCAGAGTGAACTGATGTTTTACATTGTTATACACAGGAAAAAAAGGCCGGGGGGAGGGAGGCGGGTTGG
>NW_010249445.1:0-5470 GCF_000690775.1 Eurypyga helias
ACCACCACCCGGGCCCTACGACTTCACCTTCCGGCTACCTTTAGGCTCTTTTCCTTCCCAAAGCTGTGTGCCACAGCAGTTCCTTCTCAAACACACCTTGTCTTGTCTTGGATGTGCGGTAAGGGGCAACGTACTGCCAGGCTCCCAGAGGGTAAGCCTGCGTTAAGCCACTTGCAATTACCCAAACTACAGGCGGTGCTCTGGTGTAGAACCTAACGAGGTGTTCGTTACAGCACACACTTCCAGTGCGGGGAAGCCCCAACAGCTGTGTTTTGGCACTGCAGAGGCACCCCACCTCACACCTCGTATTCTGAAGTTAGGTAACTGCAAGCAGGCGTGTGTGTACGCAGGGCAGCCTCGGCGCCTGGGGGAGCAGTCACAGCGCTGACTGCATCTGCCACGGGCATGGAAGCTGTTGCATGGCATTCGCCTACACCTGCAAGCAATCCTGGGATGAGACCAGAATCACAGCCGGAATCACAGCCCACTTCCAACGCTGGCTTATGCTTTGTTTCAACATAGAGCAAACTAGATGACTTCAGAAGATTAGAGAGCCCCCTTGCCCCTCCAAAATGCTCCTGGCCCTGGAACATTCATTCTCCCAGGAATTCAGGCATGCCATGTTCTACGAAGGGATGCAGAATGCTGAGAGCCAGCTTGGTAGAAAATCCTTCTACCCAGTGAAGATGCTCTTTCCTTTATCAAAGCCAAGCTACTTCTTCACGAGAATTTTCTCCAGATCCGCTCTCTACGCTACCCTGAGTGGCCAGAGACAGGGAGAAGAGGAGGAATCGCAGTACTTACTACTTGCTTGTCGGCTGCCATCACCGCTGCTGCTGCAGCCACCGTTTGTCTCCCCAGGCCTGTGGTGGTAGTGCAATCAGGAGGTGCTGCTTTAACACTGGGCAAGTAGACAGGGGGTGCAGCTTTGGGAGCCGTTCGGGAGTGGAACAGGGAATGATTGCATGGGTAAGAAAAAGATCGGGAAGGATGTTGACTTGGCACCCTTTGTTTCCAGCCCACTTTGAACTGGTTATGAATAGGAGTTGCTGGTGGATGGTATGGCGGTGGAGGAGGGGGCAGTGGGGGATGGAAGGCCACAAAAGAGTCCAGTTCTGTAAACATGGTTTCCGCAGCAGGAGTGCTGTTAACACGACATCGTCCGGACTGTCTCATTGTCAGGAGCGGACTTTCATCCCCAAATCGCTCATCAGGGAAAAATTTGTGAGGATTCTGCAAAGGAAAAAAAAATACACCAGCATGTAACAAAACACAGTAGGAAGTCACGGAGAAGAGTCTCCTGAGCGAACACATGCTGGAACTAGAAACCTGCTGGTGCTGCAACAGGACAGGTCGTGCCACCTAAAACCTCACCAACACCTGGAGGTGATCACAGCTACCGTGGAAAAAAGATGTTTTTAGAAACAAGACAAGAAGCATCAGGTTCACTGTGCAGATCAGCTGACCAACAAACGCATTTGCTTTAATAGCAGCGTACAGACAGAAGCAGGAATCCCAGTTTCCCAGTCCTGGTACCTGCTGTACGGAGGTACTGTATCCGTTAGGACTTGGCCTCATCTCCAATTCAAGAAGCAATCGTACTCAGTTTCTAGTTACGGTTGGACTATTCTCACCAACTGCCCCGTTGGCAGATTTTTTTGGTCCTCAAAACCCGTGGTAGGAAGAACCCTGGAGGGCAGTAACACTTGAGAGTGATATGTACATGCTGCACTTATGCATTTATCAAGACACATAAATCAGGTGCAGCGTCCCACTGCGCTCTGCACTCAGATGGTTCTGAAGTGACGCCGGCCTGCCAAAGCCCTTCCGCGTCCACACCAAGCAGTCCTGTCTGCAGAGGATGCATCACAGAATCACAGAACCGTTTGGGTTGGAAGGGACCTTAAAGACCATCCAGTTCCAACCCCTCTGCCATGGGCAGGGACACCTTCCACTAGACCAGGTTGCTCAAAGCTTCATCCAGCCTGGCCTTGAACACTTCCAGGGATGGGGCATCCACAAGTTTTCTGGGCAACCTGTTCCAGTGCCTCACCACCCTCTCTGGGAAGAACTTCTTCCTGATATTGAATCCATTGAATCTCCCCGTTTTCAATTTGTACCCATTACCCCTTGTCCTGTCACTACAGGCCCTTGTAAAAAGTCCCCCCCAGCTTCTTTGTAGTCCCTTCAGGTACTGGAAGGCTGCAATAAAGTCTCCCCAGAGCCTTCTCTTCTCCAGGCTGAACAAGCCCAACTCTCTCAGCCTTTCATCACAGCAGAGGTGCTCCAGCCCTCTGAGCATCTTCGTGGCCTCCTCTGGACTCGCTCCAACCAGTCTATATCCTTCTGATGTTGAGGGCTCCACAGCTGGACACAGCACTCCAGGTGGGGTCTCACAAGAGCAGAGTAGAGGGACATCTAAGGGGGTTTGTGAGCAGAAGAGAACCAAGGCGCTCGTGGCTTGCACCTTTCGTACCTGCAGAAGTTCAGCAGCAGCATCGGAAAGCCCGAACTCCCGCAGCACGCGAATCTGAATCTCGTAACTGACGGTGGCACCTTCTCCGCAGTTGAGAGCGTACGCTCGCTGCACCTGTTCCGTGTGACGCAGCTCCTGCAGCCGTCGGATCATCTCTTTTACAACGAAGAGATTGGGAACTGGAGGGATAAGAGAGAATGGAATGGGGTAAGAAACTGCTTTTTGAACTGAGACAATCCGTTTGACTGCAATGGTCATGTTTAATTCTGAAGGAAAAATCTAATGTCAGGCTGACTTGGCTTTTTTTTGTTTAGGAAGCATTTCCCCAAGAACACTTCAACTTGCAGGTGTTCCTTGAGGCATGACTACGGAAGGCACAGGGGATAGCACACATATCCGAACAGCAAAGACACAGCACTTTCCCAGCTTCTGCTGGAGTGAGCCACAAACACTGCCTCTGCACACTCCTTATGATGCAGGAATTTTATGATTTGAGGTGGGGACACGATCTCTTAAACAGCAGCTGAATGTTCCCTCATGAATCCTACGGGCCAAGAATTCATTGATGTTTTTGGCATACACTTCAATTTCTGGTGGAATTCTATAATCACAAGACCATAATGCCAGTATGTAACTACAAAGCATCCTAAAAAAATTACACAAGCTGTAAGCCAACACAGACCTGTTAAAATTATGTTGGTTTTTTGAAGCCATATTGAAATAATAATTAAAAAAAACATTTCTAAAAGGAAATAACGTATAATGTGGAATGTTTATCCTGTTGCAAAACTTTCTCATGCCGCTAATTGCTGCTGTCTGACGATGAACGATGTTTCTCTGCGCTCTTTCTGTCCTCAGGAAAACGTGCACGTCGTAAGAGAAGACAAATCCAGATCTCTGAACACGCAAGTTCTGGCATCTGATCCTCTACCAGCCTTAGAAGCATTATGCGTTACCGTGACCAGATGTCCGTCATGACAGCTCATAAACATTAAATGGATCAGACTGCACGAACAGCGCGACGAGACGTTTGTGTTACAGAAGGAGAAAAGTCAATGCCGTGCAGCGACAACTGGTGCCAATTTCACAAAGCTCACATCGGTACGCAAAGGATAAGGCTGGTGTAGTGCAAAACATTCCCAGCCCCACAAACCAAGTTCCGGTACTAGGGACAAAAAGAATTAAAAAAAAAATAAAATTAAAAAAAATTAAAAAAAAAATCAATCCTATCCAGTCCTCAAGGCTTGGAAAGCAGTCTTTCACACTACCCTCCATGTTCTTCAGTTGTTCTGGAAAATCCTGCTTTATCAGCCACATGTTTGGCTACAACCACCATTTTGCTAACACTGCAAAAAGAGCATTTGTGAGAAGCTTGAAGCACTTCTCCAAACCCGTAGGCGTAAAAAACCCCTTTAAGCTTTCCATGAAGAAGTGCTATCTTCTCAAACCCAGGCTTGTTTCTGTTTATTTACTATTTATTATTCTAGCGAAAGGCACGGAAGAGAGACTACATACAAAAAATACAGTTCAAGTCAGTTGCAGGGTTTCCAGTTGAGATGGGAACTGGAAGCCACTCAAGGAAACCCAAACCCAACGATGCCCGCAGAAGCGAGCCTCCAAGTAGAAGAGGCTTCAGCAGAGGCCGCACTCACGTTACATCAGCGTCGCAAGAGGAGTGGCAAGGCATGTTGCCGACAGCATTTATGCCGACCACGGGCTGGGGGTAACAAGGAAGGTGCAGGTGACAGACGGAGAATACCTAAGCTGTCCAGAACCCCCTGTTCCAAGAACCCGGAGGTGATGTTGCCTAGCTCTCCCTCCAGCAGTGCCAGTACTCCATCTATGATTTGGGATGGATTCCCGTACAATTCACAGGTTTGGTACACGCCTGAATCTCCTCAAACCAACCAGGCTCCCTCTACCCTTCCTAGCACCAGCTGTTGGCACAAGAATCCTTTTCCCTAATTGCAGGACTAAGCAAAGCAGGCAGTTACCAGGACACAACGTCCGTGCTCCAGCTACCGGCCAGGCTCATGGCTCGTATCCATGCCCAAACCAAAGGACTGGCAGGAACTCCTCTGCACGGAACCAAACCGCAGTGGAGTTTCAGACTGGCCAAGACGTCTCACGTTTGCCAGCAGAGCCAGATTTTTTCTGAGCATGGAGACTTTTGCAAACCATGGGAAACCTCTGAGTATCTGTCTTCTTTCTCAACTTCTCTGACAACTAAGATCGAGCAAAGTCTTAGAGTCACACCTTAGGGTGAAATGCTTCACATTCAATTCTTGGTGAGTATATTTATGCTTTTCTGTAGAGGAGACGAGTATTGTAATGCACTGCTGAGATGCCACAGCCATAAGTTTCTAAAGGAAAATTAGTACTTTTATCAAATCACACAAGTTTTCAGAAGCTCCTTTTACGCTTTATCGAGTCTTTTCTCAAATCACATGAAACAAACAGATCAAAACCATTCCACACACCTTACTAAAAACCTTACTGCAGCGTTTAACCAAACAGCATTTCACAACTTCCAAACACCTCAAATTCCTCTGCAGCAATTTAAACCTATTATTTACGTCCTCGCTCTGGCATCTGCAGGAAGTGTTTATCCATTTCCTTTCACCACAGCGGACTTAAGGGAGACACACTTGATACACAAAGACCTTATGAGGAATGGGGAGTGGTGGAGGGAAGATGATGAGCCTTTTCTTGGGGGCATGTCATCTTTATTGCCTTTCTACAGGCCCCAAACTGATCCCTATCTAGTGAAATGTGATACTTGGACCTAAAAATGGATGGCAAAAGTTCACACAAGTTTAAGGAAGGACTGCATAAGCTCATGGATTACAACGTGTTTAAAATTACTAACTACACAGAAACACCATCCACTGAAGGACACCTCTGACACGCATATGGTTGAAAAGCGCACAGAATTTTACAGAGAATTATTTGATGTGCTTTTTCTGCATAAAAAGCCTTTGATACTGTCCCACA
>NW_010249446.1:0-14413 GCF_000690775.1 Eurypyga helias
CGGCGGGTCTGACCCCAGTGCAGGGGCCTGCTCCACACACCGGTTGTGAGGAAGAGTGGCCGGTACACGGGAAGTGTCTTTGGAGCGTGTTTGGTGGAAGACAGGCCGGCCCTGGCCATCGTCATAAGCTCTGACCTTTTTTGTAGCAGAATCTGAAGAGCTCAGCGTGAGCTGCTGGAGAAACAGGGTATTCTGTGGTTTCACAGATGTGCTTTGTTCAGATCTGTGGGTTTTAAGCTTAAACGTTCAGCAGAAGCACATCTGTCAAAACACATTAATGCTTTAGGATATGTGCATTTTCATCCGTGAACAAAGAAGAGTTTATTGAACTTGTTCCCCTCTTCGGCAGAGCACAACAAAAAGCTAGTGTCATCCTGATTTTCAAAAGAGGTTACAGGTATAATAACCGCTTTCAGACCACTGGGATAGGTTTCATTCCAGTTTTCCTCTCTGTCTTCCAGTTAAATGTGTATGACAGTCTTACCTGCCATGCTTTGTTTGCTTTTAGTGGTCAGACAGAATGGTTCCAGTGAACCAGCCAAAGGACAAGAAGCATGAGAAGAGGGCGCACGAGCATCGGCCCGAAGAGGCAAAATCAGCTGGCAAGAGTAAACCGGGCTACAGGGAACCAGGGAATGAACCACTAGCGAAGAAGTTGTTTGTGAGAAAAACATCCAACCCCCTCGAGAAAATCGGTAATGTTTTCTCAGATCCTTACTGTTTCTTCCACCCAGATTTACCCTGAATGACAGGCACTGACTAGTTGAAGAGGGAGAAAGCCAAGAAGCGAGTTCAGACACGAGTGTTCAGGAAGGGTTATATATTAGTACTCCAATATGTATCGGGGTAGTACATCCTCCAGTTACCTGTTTAGTGAGTGTGTGCACACGTGTTGTATTTTTGAGACTCCGTACCCCTTGGTAGAAGCCTGCTCGCTGAAGATGGTGTCACAGCTCATTTGAGGGTGGTCAGGTTTTGTGGAATTCCTGAATTACCGGACATCTGCTTTGTTGTTGGACAGACCAATCTTGGCAGTACACTGTTTTTTCTCCCTTGCAGTTCTCAATGCAGTTTCATAGTTGTAAGGTTGGCATCCTACAGCGTGCGGTGTAAACTGGCATTTCTACCCGATTCTTTGCATATTCTAACTTCTGCTGCAGTAAGTAGGGATACTTTCTACCTGTATGTTCAGATTAGACTGGAGAGAATTTCCACTGACCACTTCTCTTCATGTGCATTTTTCTGTTATTAAGTGACTAAAAAAAATTTTTAGAGATTTTTGATATAATGAGGAGAGGGGATTATGTTCTAAGATGCTGGAAAAGTTAATGCTTTGCATTATCGAGAAAATCGTGTAGACTTCAGCTACAGTAAGGACTATTTTCATAGAATCTTTTAGGTTGGAAAAGACCTCTAAGATCATCAGGTCCAACCATTAACCTAACACTACCCAGTCCACCAGTAAACCATGTGCCTAAGCACCACACCTACGTTTCTAAATACCTCCAGGGATGGTGACTCATCTGCTTCCCTGGCAGCCCAATCCAGTGCTTGACAACCCTTTAGGTGAAGAAACTTTTCCTAATATCCAGTCTGAACCTCACCTGGAACAACTTGAGGCCTCGTGTTTCCTCTTGTTCTAGTCAATTGTGAACCTGGGAAAAGAGATCAACACCAACCTCACTACAACCTCTTTCAGGTAGTTGTAGAGAGCAATGAGGTCTCCCCTGAACCTCCTTTTCTCAGATAAAGCCTTTAATTTGATTATTTGTTTAGGAGATCGCAAGTTACTGCCTTCTGTGGAAATACTACGTACTTCCTGTACAATTTTGGCTTTAAGGATCCAGAAATTACTGAAGTGTTTTTCAACAGTCTGATACAGCGGTTCTACGATGTTGTACATTTGCAGTGTCAGGTGTATAACTCCAAACTTGGAGCAGTTGGCAGTGTGACATAGAGGCAAAATAACTGTTTGTAAGGATTTCTGTGTATAATTACGGGTAGTTAAAGCATCTTCTGTAATTAATTTAGCTACATGATTTTCATTGTAACTTCATGGCCTGACACTCAGATTTGCTGAGCATCTGCAGTTCCTCTAAGATTCAGAGGGAATTGGATGTAGCTGGTATTTTGGAAAAATGAAACCAGTCATATTCTTCCCTTAATCCTTTTTTAAATAAGATGAAGACCTTTGTATTTGAGCTTTTCCATTCCGTGTTCCAGTTCTGATTTTTATTTGGTTTGGAAAACAAACCAAAAGAATCTCCCAGTCCATAGAGGGCAGGTTCAGTTTCTTGCAATTGAGACACCTTTTTAAAAGGTTTCTTCCAGCAGATTCTAAAAAGGCCTTGTTTCTTAACAAATTATCCTGTGTAATAAAACGGAGTTTGGGAAAAATACCTCTGTTTCCATCCTCTCTGAAGAAGGAACTGTGGATGCTAATTCTCCTGTGGAAAAAAGGAAATAGAATATAAATACTTTTTAGCCTATTTCAGCAGGTGTGACAAGTGCTGGCACTATACTGGCATGTGAACAAAGAGATTTAGTTTCACACCCATGCGTTTCTAGGCTCCAATGTTGCATTAAAGAAAGGTTTTTGGTTAGGTTCTAATCATGTAGAATGATCCCTATGTTTTCAGTCTTTTGGGGTTCTTCTTATGTAATTCTCCTTAAATTAAAATAGCATTTATGTTTCTTAAGAAATGCTTCTATCCCGTTTGACGTCTGGGTTCCCTGGGGGTGTCACAGACCATTGCTGTGGGGATGATTAGATCGCGGCATTGAACAGATCCATTTTTCATGTAAAGGTCCCTGAAGAGAAAACCTTGGAACATGAGCAAAATGTAGAAGCATGCTGTACTCTCAGCAAAAATCCCTCTGAACAGAAAGGTTATCAGGCGGCGAGGCGTCAGCAAGTCTATTATCAACACCAAAACTCGCAGTGCCGTATGCAGGCTGTATGGGCTACAGCACAAGCAGATCGAAAATTCTGATTCACAAGCAGGGATTTCGGGAACGGTGTGGGAACTCACATTGCTATGCTTGGGGAATTTTCAGGGGGTAACGTTTCTGCCGGTCACACGACTGACCTTCCCTTTGCTGTACCCTGGGGCTTACCACCTCCCGTGGCGTATTTCCAAGTGGTTGGGGTGTTGGATGGCTTCATTGTGCTTTGAGTATGAACTGTTCAAGTTGTCTACTGTCCAGGAGATGCACCACCTGGAGCTTTGCTTCTGTCCTCTCCTGTTTTCTTTTTGAGAAACCTTTGGCAAGGAGAAGGGGGTTTATCAAGAAGGAAGCACGCACAAAGCTCTGGCAGGCTGTGGGAAACACGGGACTGCGTAATTGCAGAGGCTGCTGCACCTTAGAAATGTCAGAAACATCGAGAGGCTTGTCCCTTGTGGCTGAAGCTTTTTGTGGATTTAGCTGCAAATGCAGACCTCTTCCCGTGTGTTTCATTGAACGAGTGTGAGGGGTGTTGGCTCTCAGTAAGTTTTACTCTTTCCTTCCCTGGCAGGTTGGAGTGGAGGTGGGTCCCTGGTGAGAAACAGCAGAGTCCCATTCCATCAGCTGGAGCGGCAGCGCAGCATTGTTCATTATGTCTACCAGAACATGCTGGGAGCCTCCATTCAGGCACAGCTCAGGCAGGTGAGGAGTTTCTCCTTCATGAGCTGTTGGACATCTCGGCTCTACATAAAACCATCTTGAACGCACGCAGAGGAACTTTAAATGGGCTTAAACTTCCTCTCATACACAGTTTGGGGCTCCGAGTTTGGCGCACCCTAATGTTTCTTAAACCTGTAAAATTCACGAGCTGAGATGGCTTTCCCTTTCAGTTGACCTGGCCCTGTCACTCTGCATTTTATCCCTCTGTTCATTCTGTGCTTCCTTGAATCATATTTAAACTTACCCACTGGCACCTGAGTTACTGCACAGTGCTACTTTTGCACATTAATCTGCTGCTTTGTCATGCTATTTTTGTATCCATTCTGCTTTGCTAATCCTGTGAGGTTGAGTGCTGATTTTTCCTCTTCACAGACATATTCCATCAAGTCCCTAATGTTTTACTGTTTTCAGAGCCATACTCCTTTCATTTGAAAATTAACTTTTTCTGTAACATCCAGAGTTGGGAAGCACCTGGGCTAGCTTTTCTCTTCCATATCATTTATCTATTTGAAGTATCCAAACGATAAAGAAATCACCAACCTTGTCCAAGCAGTGCCTGTTCCTCAGCTGAATAACAATACAATCAGCTCATGGTTTCTCATTCCTATTTCGAGTGTTCTGTTTGCTCTTACGCTGAATAGTTGAGCTGCAGTCAATTTGGCTAGAGGACCATAATATTGTATAACTGGCTGATGTGTAACGTTTTGGGATGCTCAGTACAGACACAGTCAATCGTAAGTGCGTTTTCCTGGTGTGGAGGCATGTTGTTGAGATAAGCTGTGGATGCCCCATCCCTGTGAGTGTTCAAGGCCAGGCTGGATGAGGCTTTGAGCAACGTGGTCTAGTGGAAGGTGTCCCTGCCCATGGCAGGGGGGTTGGAGCTAGATGGTCTTTGAGGTCCCTTCCAACCCAAACCATCCTGTGATTCTGCCTCCTTGTTAATGTTAATTATCCTGCCTTTTTAGCTCAGCCCATGAGGCTTAACTCCCCATACATCATTTAAAGTATGGTATCTCTCACTTCTCTATTGCTTTCTGAGTGCTGTGGCTGATGTGGATTTGTGTGGTCACGGGCTGTTTCCCTTGGGGACAGCATGCTCTCTTCAATGAGGCTTAGAATTCTGTGTGAGTGTACTAACACTGGTGGCAATTAGAAATTGTTAGCACTCCTCAGCCAGAGAATCCCGTGGATCCCTCAAAAGTCATAATTCTCTCTTTAACAGCATCTGAAGCTGCCCTTTCTGCGTTCTCTTGCCTCATACCGCTGCTTTCAAACAGCAAGTCCCTTTGACAGGAGAGTGACATGCCTGGAATGGCATCCAACACACCCCAGTACTGTAGCCGTTGGTTCCAAAGGTGGAGACATCATCCTGTGGGACTATCAAGTACTTAGTAAAACCTGCTTCATACAAGGGGTAAGCCTCTGGGTGTGTGGGCGGGGTGGGAGGGGAGAGTGGAGCACCACCAGATACTGCCCATCCAAAAGGAGGTCTGGTGCGAGAAGCACGTAAGGGTCTCAGGGTGCAGAGTAGCCAGCTGTGGGGCTGAGGTGCAACAGCACATCTGTTCCGAAGTCCCAGGCTGTTGAAGCACTGGGGAGGACTGAGGCTTGTTAAGTACATAACAGAGCGGTACTTGGTGTGTCCTCAGTGGAAAAATAATTCAGCAATTGGGAAAAGAGTTAACCTAAAAGGGATGCCAGAAACAAATAGGCAGAGAGGGTTTGTCTGGTTTAGGTCTTGGTCTTTCTCTGCTCACCTTTTATTCTGTATCAGATGAGGAAACTTCTTTGGGTGGGGAGAAACAAAGTCCCTGTACCTAAAGAGAGAAACTAAGGCCGAACGGATGGTTTATGGAGCTGGCCTGCCCCCTCCGTGCTGTATTCAGCTATTCCCATCGCGACAGGGACTCAAAGACTCTAACTTTAGTCCCCTTCCTAAATTCACATAGGTATACACTGGGAGGAGGTCTGTCCTCCAGCAATTCCAGAGGCACCTTTCTCTTCTTGGAAAGAGAATACATGCCTGGGGATGGCAGGAGTGGCAGTTTTATCCCTCAGGATGGCAGCTCTCTAGCCAGCCGTCGTGTGGGAAGACGTGGTTGTCTTTGCCTCCTTGAAGGGCTGCAGTGTGTTTCACTGTTGCTGTTAAGGACATAGCAGTGAATGCAGACTTAGAGAACACGCTTTTCTCCTTCCCCATCACTCAGTGGATTTTTCTTTTGTTCATCCCCTTCCTTGTAGATGGGAGCTGGAGGGGCCATCACAGGAATGAAGTTTAACCCTTTTAACCCTAGTCAGCTGTACACTTCGTCAGTTGCCGGCACTACCACCCTGCAGGATTTTAATGGCAGTACTGTCCGGGTCTTCACCAGCACCGAGGACTGGGAGTAAGAAATACAGCAATGCTTTGGGCCTCTGTCCTGCTGGCAGGGGGGAGAGAGAGAGGGAGAGAGATGTTTGTCTCTGATATGTGGGAGCGGGGGTTTCTCTTCTCCACATATGTGTCCTTTATCCTCTAAATTTCAGGGATCCTCTCTTCCAGGGGGGCTCACTCTCCCTTTTTATTTTTCCCCGCAACGGGGTGGTGGGTAGGACAGAGCTTTTCTTCATGAAGGGGAGGGACTCTTCTGGTGCTGCTTACTTCCTGTTGGATATGGGAGAGCAGGGGGGTGCCAGTGGATTCCCTCAGCTGTCTGTTCTTAAACCTCCTATAGCTCTGTGCCCTCCTAACCTCTTTACCTGCTAGCAGTGCTGCTCATTGTCAGATGGTTTTTGCAGGACAGTTTATAGTCCCCTCAGTGCTTCTTCACAAACGCCACTGACTTCAGGTGGTGTGTGTCATAAGGATCACCCCAGTTCATCCCACCGAACTTTTGGTGCTTATCTGAAATACCAAAATTAAGAGTCTGGGGTCCTTCAGTAATGAGTGGAAAGAGGAGATGAATTGCTAGGGGCTACTCTGCCTGCCTGTGCTTAGAGTCACCCTCTCAGACTGTTGCTTTTCTGTGGACTCATGAAGAACCCTGAGCTCTTCAATTAGTTACTTCAGTTCAGTGCTTAAAGGTAAGTGAGGGAATTTGGGTTAGCCTCCTCCTTACTTTTCCCCGTCTGATTCTTTCTGGGTGGCAACTTTCTTTCATGGTTGATTTCCAAACTGGCTGTTCACTGAAGCCTTGTAATAGGGCAGAAAGTGAACCCAAGCGGTGCTGGGATGACTGTCTTGGTGAGCAGGGGGGATAGGCTGGGTCCTGGGACATGAGGATCTTATACCCCGGTGGGATGCCTGTCACAGCAGCGATGCTTGGATTTGAAAGGGAATGCCAACCTCCTTGTACCGTTGCGAGGACAGGCAAGCTCTGTGGGCAGGCCTTTTTCATCTCCATGGGCTTCTTGAAATCTGGTAGTTACAGTGAGACTATTACGTAGTTTCTCTGTGAGCAGGAGATGGAGTGCACTTGAGTATCACAGAGTTTGGGGACCCCAGCTAGCATCCTTCTTGTCTGCCTTTGTGTCGGGTTTCCGTATGTCCTCAGCAGACAGACTAGGGGAAAACATGGTAACAAAACAACAGTGTGACATAACACAGACCATAAGATTCCTGTGCCATGGGGTTAGCAGTAGGATTTCTCCTTGCACTGCTCTCACCCTGCCTGCTGGTACTTTGAGACAGAGCAGATAGAGCACTGGAAACAGGCTGTAGGGGATTGGCGAACGAGGTCTCTGTAAGAAAAGCTTGGTGCAGGGCTGTCATGAGATTTGATGTGGTTTCTGCATGCCATGGTGCTGGTTTTGCTCGTGATCTCCTAAGCCTGGTCTGAGGCAGGTGGTTCACTGCAGCTTAGTCCTGCCCCCTTAGCAGAAGAAGCAATGCTGCCAATGAGGTTTGCAGCCCAGAGTGGTGGGATTGAACTTACAGGCTCAGAATATATGTGCTCAGATGGGAAATAGATTGGAAAACCAGATTTCTTCTGTACGTGCCCTGTCAGAAAGCAGTGTGTTGTACCTACAGAAACTGGCAGCGTGTTCCAGGAGATGCCTGTATTAAGATTTATTTTTCCACTCTAACCTTGATGCCTCTTGGCTTTGTGTGTATTGCAGAAAGGGCCAGGAGATTCTCTCGGAGACATCAAGTTCAGTCCTTATGAGGCAGTCAAGCTTTATGTGGCATCAGGGGATGGCACCCTAAGTCTGCAGGACCTTGAGGGCAGAGCGGTGCAGGTGATCTCCTGTGCCCCGGACTGTGGCCATGAGTACCATAACGTCTGGTGAGAAGGGAGCAGCGCGAGGTTGACTCTCTGTTCTTGGCATTAATGCTGTGCTGCTTCTTTTTGCTCTCTAACATCTTCATCTTCGCCAGCGTTAGGAGGCACTTGGTGCGAGTTGGTCTGGTGAGGAAGCTTGGACACAGGCTCCTGCTCGCGGCTCTGGCACTGCAGGGTGGGTGACAAGCTAGGCAGCCACAGGGACTTAGTCTCTTACCGAAGCTTAGTGTGTGGCCTGCATCTTCTGGTGTTGCTTTCTGGTGATGCTGTTTCCTGTCTTGCAGACCCTGACACCTTTTCACTTCACGCAGTGTGAGGTGAGAAGAACAGGATAACTTCCTTCTCTTCCTTGTCCTGGGTGTTCTGTGTGTTTTGCCTGTAGCAGCTCAGGTAGCATAGGAAGGCCAAAAAACATTCCTGCACAATCTGAGTTTCAGGTTACTGAGTTTACCCTGCTGCCCTTCTGGAGGCTTGAGGCTCACCATGCGAATTCCATGACCCTGAATTCTAAAATAATTTATCTCTGCAAGGGAAGCTTTCCCAAAAAGTTCCCCAAAGATGCCAGCCTTATTCTCGCTGCCCTTCCCCTCCCAGCAGAGCTGGGGTTAAGGCTTTATCAGATAAGTCTTGATTCAGCTGTGTTTCCTGGAGCATGAAGTTGAGACAGTTTGAGTTGCAACTTTCCAGTCCAGAGCTTTTGTCTTTTCTTCACTGCTGCTTCGGTGTTTTGTGGAAAACGTCATTTTAAAGCTGTTTCTTTGCATTTGTCCGTGTCGTAAGGGTGTTCTGATTTCCCAAGGGGTGTCTGTGTGCAGGCACCAAGTGGCTTTTTGGCCTCTGGTACGTTCCACCGGCTCAGCGTGTCACGCTCCATCTAATGAGCACTTCACAGCTGAGGAGGAAGTCATTTCTTATTCAGTCACCAACAGGAAGCATGGCTGATAACCTGTCCCCCATCCGGATACTCGGGCCCACACCGTCAGGCAGGGGATTGCATTTACAACCTGTTGCAGTCTTCCTTGCGGGGGCCGAGAGGTGAACCAGAGCTCTGCTGCCTTCCCTTGCCCGCGGGAGGCAGCACTGACCTGGTAGTGTCTTTCCCTCTAGTTGCTGGTACTGCAGCGTTGATGTTTCTGCAAGCAGCCGGGCGGTGGTGACGGGGGATAACATGGGCAACGTGGTCCTGCTCAGCACTTCCGGCAAAGAGGTTTGTATGGCTCCCTACAGCCTCTCCCCTGCGGGAACCGTCCTGGCTCACGTGCTTTCCTACAGGGCAGGGACCATGAAGAGAGGAGCAAGTACCCTGCAGCTCCACCCGTTGTGTAGGTAGTGAGAAGTCCTCCACTTCTGCCCTTAGTGAGACGTTTTCACATTGTTGATTGTAAGGGTAATGATTGTAACCATTCCCAAACAGGGGCTGTCATGTGCTACCCCTTCCCTGAGTATTTGCTAGTGGCCTGACTAATCATAGGGTAACCTGAAGATGTGAGCACCCCCTGCCAACGACCTTCACAGCTCCAGAAACTTTAGTGCGCTGATGGGAGTCATTTAGGAGCTACTGCTTTGATGTATGTGTACCCTTCCATGACCTCGGAGTGGGTGTCCAACAGGAATTTAGCGGACCTTGGGCTAGAAATTGCACTGCAGCCGTTAGACACGAGAGGGCGGGCAGGGGCAGACTGCGCCTGCGAGGCTGGAGCGGCACGGAAAGGCATCGGAGAGCCGTTGGAGTGGGCCTGCTGTGCCCCCCCCGCCGGGGTTACCGGTTCTCCTGCCCGAAGGGGTGACTTCTGTCAGAGTGTGCCACCCAGTGAGCCGAGGCCAGAGGCAGCTGTGTAAATTAGTGGGCAGAGTCAGGAGCACTCCAAATGATTTGTGCTCAGGCAAGGTTCGTTGCTTCCTTTCCTTTTTCAGTCCTGAAAAGAATGTGACAGTCTGTTCTGCACTTGGGAGATACCCCCCCGTTATTGTAGGGAGGGTGGGCCAGCTTCACTCTTTAGATCAGAAATCATCTTCCGGCTGTGGATATAAATTCATTCATGGCCAGTTTATATCCATTTGTTGTTGTTAATGGAAATATTGCTCCCACCCTCGTGTTTCTTTGCCGATGTATTTCTAGAAGCCAATTGTACCTCCTATCACCTTTTTTACTAAACTAAACACAGCAAGCTGTTTCGGTCTTCTCCCACAGAGCAGGCCCTTCCTTCTTACCGCTCTCTTGGCAGAGCATTTTCTGTGCCCGTTCCAGTTTGGTTTAATCTTTCTGCAGGTGGAAGACTGGCACTGCATAAAGTATCAAAAATGTCATCTTGCTTTGTGCAGTGGCACTAATGCTTCCCTCCATGGACCAGGGATTGCCTTTTCCTTTCTCAGAGCTGTAATAAATTGGGGGATCAGAGTTCTCCTAGAATTAAATAGTTAGTTCCCAAGGTCACGCTTCTCCTTTTATTGTGCCCAGTGGATAAATTCTTGGTGTATTTTGGAGGTTTAGTTACTGTGTAAATGTGTGGCCTCTTTGCTCTGCACTAGTAGATTACGATTCCATTTCTTTACTCCGGACCTTGATTGTTTTCCAGTGTGTGATTTTTCTGTTTGCTTTGCTGCAGATTTGGAAGCTGAAGTTGCACAAGAAGAAAGTGACTCATGTGGAGTTTAACTCCCGATGTGAGTGGCTGTTGGCCACGGCGTCTGTGGATCAGTCAGTCAAAATCTGGGACCTCAGAAACGTCAAAAGCAGCACGAATTTTCTATATCTGCTTCCTCACAACAAACCCGTCAGTGCAGGTGAGTTAAGGGTTTCATTGCGTGGACGCTTGCAGAGTCTGCTCAGCTTTTATCGTCGTGGCAGTGTTAGCTGTTGCTGAGATTCCAAGTCGCACAGTAGCTAGTGTTAAAGCCAGGAAGGCGTTGGGAATGTGTGCCCAGAGGCAGGGAGGTGCGTAGGGCAGCTGCAGCAGAGTCTTACAGTTGCCATGTGGCACTGTGCCTCGAGAGGTGAGTGTGGAAGCATCGGCTCTGAGATTAGAAAACAATTTATTGGGGCAGTTCCTCTGACAAAAGCAGAGCATGGGACTCAAACCTCTGTTTCTTGGGTGCAGTTTTACCCGTGCGTGGAAGTCCAAACTGCCGGTGGACTCTCTGGCTTTTCCACTAACTTTCCATTTCAGCGAGCAAGTTCCTTTCTTTGCAGTGTCTTTGTGATTCTAAAATGAGAATAACCATTCTTCCAATGGAACCCAGTACTGTAGGTTTCAGCTTACTGATTGTAAGAGCTCTGAGTTTGTTTGAGACAGGTCAAGTCTTGTCTGTTGGGACACACTGCCATATTCACATCACGATTAAGGAAATGGCAATGGGTTTCCAATCAGAGAAATTGGACTTTTAATTTGTTCTTGTCAGTTGCAGCACTGTGATCTTTTGTTTGCCTTCCTGTCCCCCCCTCCCAGCTTACTTCAGCCCAATGGATGGCGCCAAGCTCCTGAGCACAGACCAGCGCAGCGAAATCAGGGTTTACTCATCCTCGGACTGGAGCAAGCCGCAGCATCTGATCCCACATCCGCATCGGCAGTTTCAGCACCTCACACCTATTAAGGTGAGTTAAGCCAGCGAAGCTGCAGAGGAGTCTCACGCTAGTATCACGTACGGCAGCTGGCCGTGCATCAGAAAGGGTCTGATGTCAGCATGAGCTTGTCTGTTTCTCTTAACTCCCCGTCACTCTGCTCTGTGATTAGGCAACATGGCACCCTCGCTATGACCTCATTGTAGCAGGTCGCTACCCCGACCCCAGGTTCCCAGGGTACACGGTGGACGAGCTGCGAACTGTTGATGTCTTCGATGGAAACACCGGGGAGATGGTTTGTCAGCTCTATGATCCAAATGCGTCTGGTATCATCTCGGTGAGTAGAGCGCTGCAGCGAAAGGACGGCTGTGTACTGAACCGCAGCCAAGAGGTAGGGGTTAGGGGCCAGAACAGTAGGGATATCCTCTTTTTTTGCAACAGACTCGCGCTGTCGTGGGGGTATGGCTGTGGGCTGAAGCCCCTGACTCGAGCAGGGCTGGTCTGTGGTCATCTGTGGGTTTTCTGTGATGCTATTTAGGGAACATTGGTTTTCCCGGATGGTTTGTTGCCGTTACGTAAGCCGTGATACTCTTATGACTCTTGTATAAGCAGCGATGCTCTTGCAGACTCTGATTGTGTTTCCATTTTCAGCTCAATAAATTTAACCCTATGGGAGACACGCTGGCTTCTGGCATGGGTAAGCAAAGGGAACCTGGGCACCAAGCATGGTGGGGGGTGGTTCTGGTCCCAGAAAAGGACAGTCTTGTTTCTCCAGACTAAAGCAGGTTGTGAAGGTTTCCCAAATCCCGCTTGCTAGCAGTCCTCTGTAATGTCCTACAGCTGTAAAAGAGGTCAAGACCACCTTTGCAGTTAGAAAACCGGTTGCTAGTCCTCTCCTGTGTGTCGTTCGGGGACCACAGAGCCTGGAGGGGTGAGAAGCCACCCCCCCCAGCAAGCAGCCGCTGCCATCAGCTGCCTGCGGTGGTGGGAGGGGGAAGCCTTTGCCTGGTAGGCTGTACCCTCCCCCTTCACCTAATTTACCTCATTTCCTAGGCTGCAGAGCCAAGATTACTCGGTTTTTTTCGCAGGCTGTACGGGATTAAGGGAGCTAGCTATAGATTTAGGTCTTAGACCTGTGACAGGTGAGATTAGGAATTACTTGATTATGTTTCTTAATTAGATCAAATTTCCCTGGCTGTGTGGAGGTAGCATCTGCAGTAAGTATCCTTGTGTCCTCTGCACCTTGGGAAGATCTTGCAACAGATGAAGCATTTAGAATTTCTGGCATTTAAGTGGCATAGCCTAAAGTATTTGATGCAAAGTTTCTGATGCACGGTGTTTAATTTTTCCTCTCAGGCTTTAATATTCTGATCTGGAGCCGGGAGGAGCTGGTGGCCAACAAGCAAGTACATGTTTTGAAAGCCGTGACAGAACAGGGGATTAGAAGCCGGAGTCTGTCCAGACTTGGAGCGCAGAGGCAAGCAACCCCCAGGACAAGCAAACTCAAAGCTAACGTAACGTCTTGGGAGGTGGAGGAGAGGAGAACAAAACCCAGCGATTCTAAATCACAGGGAGAGAAGCGGAAAGGGAAGGATCTAGAGAACTGATTTAGTATTTTGATCCTTTCTGGATCACAGGGTACAAATTCAGGGTTGGCAATGGGCAGTATAAGCTGTGCAGGGCATCAGACTTCTACTTTGTCCTTCCTCCCTGGATCTGATCTTGCCTCCTTGATTCCCTTTGCCTTCCCTTCCAGAAACTTGTGTTAGTGTTCAGCTCCTCCTCCAAGTGGAGTTACCACCTGTTTTCCGAGGCATTTCAGAGACGTTCCCAGTTACTGCTTCCAGCCTGCCACAGCGGCATCATCACTTCTCGGAAGTTACCTTCTCCTGTAGTCTGCTCATGACAGGGTCCCCAGCCTGTTCCAGCCAAACTGAGCTGAGCATCCCTTTGCGAACAAGGTTAATGCCCTGAAAAGGCAGAACCTTCACAGGGGTAAGGCGATGGGGTAGGTTGGGCAGCCTAGGGCACACCAGCCTCTCCTGTATGCCAGCTTCTTGGAAACGAGCGTCAGTCAAGACCTCGGGGTTAGCCTGTTGCGTGCTTGCAGTTAAAAGTTTCGCTCTTTCTAGTTTGTTTACAAGGCTGCCTGGGGCCCTGCTGCTGCCCCAGAGGTTGGCGGGTGGACAGGCTCCAGGCCTGCTCAGATTCTCTATGTTCACTTTTATCATTTCATAGTACTGATATTAATAAAGTTTTGTACTAAACCAAAGTTGTTCTTTGATAGAGTGGCTGTGTTGGGCGCTCCGCCAAACCGCTCCTGTAGCGGGGAAGAGCCTGCTGACCCTTCTGCAGGGGGCCAGTGGTGGAAATACCAGCTGTAGCTCCGTGTCTACCGCGGACCCTTCCATGCTGGACGGGTTGCACCGTAAGCTCTACCTGTGCGTGGTTGCTGCCCTCCAAACCAGCTTCTCTCAGTTCTCCGCTCTAAGTGGGACTGCAGGTCAGGGGTTACCCTGGGAGGGGGCAGACTGCAGCCAGCTGTGCCTGTGTTCCAGCGCTGAGCGCGCTGCTGTCAGCTCTTAGGGGAGGAGAGTAGGGTTCAGTGCGAGTTTGATTTTAATCATGAAATGTATTGGAACAATTACAGAAAGTAATTCACGATCAAAACATTTAAATCATCGTAGAAACCTTTCCTCTGTGTGTGCAAAATTCGCCACCTTGAAAAATTACAGGTCTGGTCCTCTTAAACGCACAATTACCTCTTTCTTGTGCCTGTTCTCACAGGCAGTAGCTGCTTCTTCATGACTCTTGCTGTGCAGCAGACCTAGATTACCTCTTCAGAGGACAAAGAAGCGAGGAAGATGCTGAGAACAGCAAGCTGCTTCTGCTGATTTAGATTTCCCATGCTAGCAAATGCCGATGA
>NW_010249446.1:14453-15229 GCF_000690775.1 Eurypyga helias
AAAAGGGGGGTGTCAATAACCTAAGAACTGGCTTCTGCCGCCACGACGGGAAGGGAACTGCAGCAGAAGGGGAAGTAAAAGAGGGAAGTGAATGTGCAGCCTCACCATGTGAAGAGCCTGTGCTTCGGGCGCCTGCTGCGGGCTCACTCTCTGCCAAAAGCTATGGGGCAGGTGGTGAGCGCTCGGCACCCCGTTCCCCGCAGCAGTCTGCACCCACAGGCCAGGCTGGGGACTCATGCTTGGGACAAAATGCCAAATAAAGGGGTTCGCAGTCGCCTGCAAACTCTGAATCCTTAATGGGGGTTGGTTGTTTGTTTGTTGCCCACCCAGTAGGGAAGACAGGAAGAAAAACTACAGAACTTGGCATTTAATCTAGTCTTAGGTAAACAGCTCTGCTACATCTCTTTAATGGCAGCACAGAAACATTCAGCTGGTAAAACACAGTCCTTGGGCTCACAGCTGAGATCTGGACTGCCTGCAGCACCGGACAGTCCCTCTAAGAGGTACCTGAAGTTCGGAGGTGGGGAAGTCAAACTCAAAGGCTTAGACAGGGCCCAGGTTTCCCATCTACAGGGACTCTCCTTTCTAGAGCCAACGCTGCAACAAGAAATGGGGTTCGAGTTGGCTGTGGTCACAGGAATTCATCTCTTTGATGAAGCTCCTGGAGCTTCTTTGTGTCACATGAAACCTACTCTTGAGCTGAATCCTAGAAGCTACTGCCAGGTTTTCAATCTTTTCCTGATTCCAGGCCAGTTCTCTCAGGAATCACAACTGGG
>NW_010249446.1:15561-21676 GCF_000690775.1 Eurypyga helias
TCCTGGCTTCAGAATCAAGGTGTCATTGGGTAGCTCAGTCCTCTCTCTCTGGGATGTCACCTTTACAAAGCATCCAAAAATCAAGTCCAGCTTCATTCTGGGAAGCAACGGCCAAAGCAGAAGAATGCTCAGTAACGGAAGGGGCACAGTCATCCTTAGGGGAAACGCCGCTGCCTCCTACTGCCTGGGGAGGAGTTGAAGCAGCTGTCAGGCCTGTTCTTCTCCCTCATTGGAAACATGCCGGTAGCCAGGGGGCTGAGACTGTATGCGGAAGAGTACAGTCAAGAGGAGGATTATAAGGAGTAGGAGAATGGATCCACACACGGCCAGGCCCACAAACAGCTCTGCAAGGGAGAAAACAAGTGGTTAGCGTGGTATTGTCCGAGCCTTCCCCTTCAGCCGCGCTCTGGTCCAGCCTGAGCTCACCTGTGTCGTGCGTGGGGCTTGCTACCTGGCATTCTTGCTCCCAGTCCTGGGGAACAACAGGATCTGTGAGTTCCAAGAATCTTTGCAATGGGCATTTATGCTGACAGCCAGGGATTGTCAGTGGGAACGGTTCCTTCCCAGTCTCGTTCCGGAAAAACATCTCCACAGAGAAGTTACTGAAAACAAAACACAGCTAGGTGTTTGGGTGTTTTTCTTCAGCTAAAGTCACCCCTTCCCAAAAACTCAGTGTGCACATTTTCCTTTATTTCAGGGCTAGTTTTCCTCCTGGACTGTAGTAAGAGTCTCTCACTAGGAGCAGGACTGTATCCCCCTGGGTGGAGCCTAGCCTAGGTACCTAACCCCGGAGGTGAAACCCCAGCAGAGGTCTTTACTGCAGCCCTCACCCATCGTCCTCTTGGTAGAGCTCAAATAAATGACAGGAGGCGTACGGCGCTTGAATCTTGTTGTAGACGTCTAGAGCCATCTGCAGTGCCACAAGCGTCGTATCGTGCTGAGAAAGAGGGAGAAAAACCAGTCACCCCTATGGACGCGGCAGGGCAGCTCAGGCCACACCAGCGGCCGGCAGGGCAGCGCTGAGGGGATGCCACCTTGGTAACGTCCCTCTGGAAGAGAGGAACTGCACTGCTAGGACGGAGATCTGTGCCAGGGAAGGGGAGGAAGTGAAATGCAGCTGTGTATATCCTGCATTGTTCTTTAAGGGTTAATCTCTAGGGAGCGATCTGGGAGAGATGCTTCACTTCCCAGTCGGGAGATGGCTGGAAGGTGAGGGGAATGGCTCTGTATCTGCACTGCTGAAGTCCCTCTGGAAGAGAGGAACTGCACTGCTAGGACGGAGATCTGTGCCAGGGAAGGGGAGGAAGTGAAATGCAGCTGTGTATATCCTGCATTGTTCTTTAAGGGTTAATCTCTAGGGAGCGATCTGGGAGAGATGCTTCACTTCCCAGTCGGGAGATGGCTGGAAGGTGAGGGGAATGGCTCTGTATCTGCACTGCTGAACTGAACACCACCAAATAAATACAGCGGTGGCTCCCCAAAGTCTGCCGCGCTCATCCGCAAGCCTGAGCTAACGGGAACAAAGTGCGGGTTGGGAATTTTCCTCAGGGGCCCCAGAAGAATGATGCCAGATCCTGCACATCCCACCCAGCTGGAGGCAAAGACGCGTGTCCTGATGACTGCATGGGCTGTAGAGACGCCAGAAAGGGTGAACCAAGGCCCTGCGAGGAGGAGGAGGTGGGTAGAGCTAGCCCCAGAGCTCTGACTTACTGCTGAGTAGGCAATTAGTTTCAGGTTCTGGTGGGCAGAAAGGTTGGCTGCTTTGGTTAGGTTCTTCCTTATGTGATCCAGCAGGACCCCTGAGGAAAGGGAAGAGCACGTAAGAGGCAAAAACTAGCCCAAGCCGTGCGGAGCTCCCTCCCCGGTGCACTCACCGCCTTGCAGACGAGCTTTCTCCACCCGACTGTGGATCCCAAACAGAAATTCAAAACCAAAGTCTTTAAGTTCCTTCAAGTGGCTCATGACATCTGGTGTCACCCACACAGGTAAATCCATTTTGTGTGCTTGCTAGGGGAAGAGAGAGAGAAGACTCATCTGCCGGTAGCATGGATCGCAGGTTAGCCAGGGAATGGGAGTCGGGGTGGCTGGGTCCTGCCCACGCTGCTACTGACTTCCACTATTACTTTAAACGTGCCCCTTTCCTATTCACGCTTCCGTCCTCGCGCTGCTGTGCCGCGTACCAGGAACGTAGCTGCGGGTTTTAACGTCATGTCAGAAACTAAGCAGCATCAAGATTAAAATCCAGGAGGTACGTTTCTGTGGAGGCACAGCTGGTGGGCAGGGTTATGTCATTAACACCGATGCAACAATCTGAGGGCACTTCCTTCTCGTGTGGCTGGTGCTGCCCTGCAGATGGCACGCAGGCAGAGGAAAAAGAGAAGCGAGAGAGCATGGACTCAAAGGTTTCCGGTGCACCTGCAGCCCAGTCTCCCTGGAGGCCCCGAGGGCCACTGAAGGGTACTGCAGGAAGTTAGCGAGCGCTCTGCAGATGCCGTACTGGGACGCACTGCTGACAAAGCCCAGTCCTCAGACCCAGAACACACAGAACTGGGAACCACGAGAAGAATTTGCTTTGCAGCCAACCCATTAGAAGAAAGGATTAGTTACACTGGCAGGCGAACGGCGGTTGTGGTTCCCTGGCTTTCCTTGGAACAATTTGCTATGCCACATGCCATTACGCTGCCAGAAGATGAGGCCGAGTGTCCTTAAGGGCCCATTCTGTCTGAGCAGTTCAGAGAAATTCCCATCAGCCACTGAGCTGTTTAGTTAGTTTTTCACTAATTTACAAAGAGAACAGCGGGGGAGTTCAGCTATTTCTTGGCTTTTTTTATTTCCTCCATCCAGGCGGTAGAAGGCATCCGCTGGCCCAGGGGAGAGAAACAACCCTTTTCTGCAGGGCACTGCTTGTAAGAGTGGGAGAGCAGGAGGCAGCCCAAAGCAGCTGAAGAGACTGATCAGCCTGAGGGTATGGTTTTGAGAGCAGAATTCCCCTGGTTTCATTTTGGGACAAGCTCCTGGGGATGTCAGCCGGCCTTCCGGCCCCAGCTGGGAAGCACCCCAGGTGAGTCTGGAAAATGAAGAAGATTTGAAATTCTTGATCTCTCCGACCAGAGGATTTTTTCGTTACCAACAGAAGTCGTTTCATGGTGACTGGCACAAGACAGGAGATCAGGTTTGTGGTACAAAGGGCAAATTTACACAGTGCAATGCAGCTCTGGGCTGGAATATTCTCAGCTTGCAGCAACTCGGGCTGCTACTTCACACAGCAAAGTGCAATTCCATGCAGATTTATCTTTCACATCCCCAAAATAGCACACACCACTCTACACCGCTGCCAGCAAGCTCAGTCGCCTTGCGCCTCCACAGAACGGCATGACACTGTCTCAAAACACGTGGGTTTACCGCTTCTTCCGCAACGAGCTCGCTTGATGGGAAAGGTCTCCGTGATGGGCGTCACACTGTATGGTGACACACAAATACGCCTGTGTGCAACAGCTCTAAGTCTCCTGGACACGCGGCACGTCCTTTGTCACGGCACTGCTGATCCGATTTCGGCTTCGTTTAAGCCTTCGTGAGAGGCACTTTCAACGAAACCCCATGTGAACGCAGAGCTTGTTGCCCCGCCCCAGAGAGTAAAAGGAAAGCGTGTCTCCAGAGTCTTCCTCTGGCAAAGGACCTCACAGCAGGTCACAGACCAGATGGGGGTGAACCCCACTTAGCCAAGAAGGGCATTATTTTCTGTTAGAGGTGGCATCAGCAGAAGCACAGAAAGAAGAGTGACTGACCTCAGGTAACAGGGGTAGAACCAGGAACAGTCCTAACTTAAGCTCCCAACTTAAATCACAAAGCTAACGCTCCTTCAGGGATCTCATTCCTGCCCTACCCAGCGCAGACTCATCCCGAGAGATGTACAGATTTCAGACTGCGGTTGTTTCCCAGTGACTTCCACACGAGACACGGATGGCGCAGGTGGGACTTTTTCTGGCTCTGGCAGGATGTGTATCTAAGCTAAAGAGTGGGAAGTTAAGGCTGCACAAGTCGGTAGTTCATGGCACGTGCCTTGGCACATTACTTCTAACTGCAGGGTGGGAACAGTGGAAAGTTGTTTTATGGGATTTTGCAAAAGAATTTTCTACCAAATCCACTGGGTCCTAAAGACCAAATTCCCGCAGCTGTAAGACGGCGGCCAAACTTACTTCACAGAACAGCGTGTCGTACACACTCCAAACGCACTCGAGAGAGACATCCCGGATCCCAGTCTCATTCGCCACCATTCGCAGGAATTGCTGCAGGTGTGAGAAGAGAGAAAGGCCTTCAGTTTTCCAGTCTCGCGCTGTCTTGCAGGCCCAGGTATTCCTACCCTTTTCCCTGAGCCCTGGATACGCAGAGGTGATAACACTTTAACTGCAAACCTAAGCCCACCTTGTCTCACCCAAACAATCGCTTACCCAGTTTTCTTTGGTCTTATTTACGTATTCTGCCGAGTGCCGTGTTTCGTTCTGTAGCTGTTCGTACCGTGGGCAGGGGGTCAAAGGAAACTTCAGTAGCTGGGCAGAGACAAGGAGAGCAGCTCGGTCACCACGAACCCTGCAGTGTGCAGTCAGCATGCGCGAGCATTAACGAAACCCCGACTGCAGGGGGGGGTGCATCTGCCAACAGCCTCAAGTGCTGCCTCCTCTAACGTGCTCCAGACCGCGCGCGGTCTGCCGAGCTGCTGCCGCCAATGCGACCCCTGATTCCCCGTCTTGTTCTGAGAACGGAAGAGCCTTTGCAAAGTAGGTCCCAGGGGAAGTTCAAGACTGAACCGAGACTGAAGCAAACCCTGTGGAACAGTCAGTGTAACACGGTATTTGAGTGGTCAGTACATATCCTGGAGATGGAACTTACCTTTTCCTCGGCCTCAGGCACTGTGTGCACAGGGATAGGCTGCCAGGAAATGTTAGGGTTGAACATCTGCTGTCCTTCTGGGGGATACAGGCCTGCCAGATTGGCCTCTGCACTCATCAGCGTCCGATCACAGTCTGTGCTGCGGATGAAGATCTGCCAGGAGAGGGACAGTGCGCCATTAGTAACGCTACGGTCAGTGGCGATGCTCGGACGCGGGAAAATGCGCGCGCTGAGGAACGTCGCCAAGGGCCCTGCAGCTGCTGAGGGACAACTGGAGGAGTTGAAGTGACCGAGCCCACTGATGTCAGCCTGGACAAAAGCATGAGGATGGACACAAAGACTGTTCGGTGCGTAATACTGGAGCTGGGGCCGTTCTGGATCAGTGGGATGGCCAGGTGCGCTGCGCGGAGATGACAGACAGAACCGAGTCCGACTATGTCGAAGACAGAGACACGGGTAACGATGGGCGCAGATAGGAAACGCACCGTATTGACAGAGCAGGACTGGGGCAAATGCCTGCACTCACCTCTCAGTTCTGGGAATCACCTGCTGCGCTCATGGAAAAAGCTGGCTTCTCCAAGCCTCTTTTTTTCCATCAGAGAAACTAAGACAAGAGTGAGCTGACTAATGGGAGAGGAACACAAGGGGGAGCTGAGATTTTATTTGATCACTGTGGGCTCTTGGGATTAATGGGCCAAGACTTATCATTCCAGAGCTCAGAGTGAGAGATCTGAGCCAGAAAAAGACAAACGGGAAAATTACAGAAACGTGCAGAAGGTCAAAATGGCAAAACCATAGTATTGTGGTACCTGTGTACTGAAAACACCTGGGGGGAGACTGGAGAGAAACCAGCAATAAAACAAGAAGAACACATAGGAAATCATGAAAGAATGTCCTAGAAAACACCATACTGAATGTGAAACAGTAAGAATAAAAAGCCAGAAGAATATGTGTCAAAATCGGGATTTTTTTGTTAATGTTAAATGAGGAGAAACGTTACACCCCCTCTGTACAGCATCTTCCACGTGAAGTGTATCTCAAAACTGAACAGTCACAAGGGAAGAAAAGAAAAAGTTGTCTTTTCTCTTAGAATTTCTACCCACTTTTACCTCTCAACTGTGGCTTGGAAACAACTGACCCTGTACTCATTAGACAGGATTGCTTTCATCCTTGGTAAGCTCTGAAGAAAGGAAATATTTTAGAAGATAAGGATCTAATTCTAGAGCGT
>NW_010249446.1:21729-22773 GCF_000690775.1 Eurypyga helias
CCCAGCCTGTCGCTGAGTCAGGTGACGGATAGTCATATGGTGTCATCCAGAGGCAACACTTCTTACGAGAGGGAGGTTGCTCAACTCGAGCAGGGGTTCAGGCTTGGTTAGCAGAACAGCTTTTGTTTGCATATGCCTTGGTTTGTTTTTCCTTCTCAAGCAAGAGAAGGAAAACAGTTTTGGCTGGCAAAAGCGTTATAAGAAGGAGGTATGTTTGGAAAGGAACTACTGAGGAAGGTTAAAGGATCTGGGTTTGAGCTGATGCTGGAAGTTTTGTTGATGAAGCAAATACCGAAGGAGGGATGCAATCTGAACTATGGCAGGCTGGATATTTAGTGGGGAGCCCAAAAAGGGGGGAAACAAAGAGAATTGTACGGGGACTCTCGGTTTGCCCCATCTGGTCAATTGCAGATAAAAGGTCGCAACCGCTGCAGAGCCAGCAGTGGGGGACAAGGGGGTCTTTGCTGCCCATTCGAACCACATGACAGCATGCCGCTCATCGTGACGCTTGCTCGTGTTCCAGTTGACTCACAACCCTTTGATCAACCACTGTGGGTATTTGGGGGGGATTTTCCATCTCCTTACTTGTGTTCATCTGTCAGATTTTCCTCTGTGCTTAGCACATGGTTCCACACGGGCTCCGTAACTTGTTGTAAAAGAAACCTACCAGTTTCTCAACAACTGTTATAAAGTGTGGCAACATCCTGGTGAGAGACAGGAAAGTTAATAGCTTTGGGGCACTGAAGCTGTTGATGTTTTACAGGTGGAGACAAACGAGGTGGTCCCTTCTGGTTGGTGACTACTGCTCAGACACGTGCAGACTCGGGGGGGCACTGGGGAGGGCAGGGCAAACCCGGGATGCGTCCTTGTCAGCCGGTGCGACAAGCCCGTCTGGAGTAACGAGCGGGTACCAGCCAGCATTCCTCTTTCGCTCCCTCGACTTCAGAGCCGTCGGTCCGGGCGGTCCGGCAGCGGTGCTAGTGCTGCGCGACCTCGGGCTGCATTGCCCCAGCGCCCGTGGCGAGGGGCAGAACAAGGCCTGCC
>NW_010249447.1:0-27581 GCF_000690775.1 Eurypyga helias
ATTCTGTGATTCTATGATTATTATTCTCACAGAATCTTCCAAGACAATATGAAAACTGCATGAGAGTAGGTGGAAAGTATTTAAAGGAATATGGGTTTGGTTTTTCTTCTTCCCTGCACTCACTGTGGAGGGGGAAATAGTCCATGGAAGTGAGATTGTATAATCTCCCCCAGAGCCACCCCAAAATAACTTTCTTAGCATAAGTCCCCATCTGCATATTACATACGCTTGTTAGACATATACGGCTTCTAGCTGACATTGGCCAGAAGACAACACTGCATGGAGTAGTTTGTGCTTTGGCTCCCCACCACATGCTCACAGCTCCGCACTTCATCAGTGGGCTTTGGCGAGTAGACCTCACTTTGTGTTCATTTTTGACACCACAGCACTTTCAAATCAATCACATACACACTTATCTGGTGACAGGACGGAAACCCCTCTTTTCTCATTCAAGCCATTATTCCGTAGAAGATACTGATGCAGACACCATTTCAGCTGGAGATGTTAAGAGAACCTCAGAGTTATATCCAAAACTTTGCACCTGAATCATTTTAGATTTCTCTCTTTATTAGTAAATCATCTCCCACAGTTAAAAGGATCCTATATATTTTTTGTTAATGCTTGGTACACTGAAACATGCGATGAAATATGAGAAATGTAAATCAGTTTGTAGTAAGAGACCATGCCCAGTACCTATTTAGTGATATTTTTACTCCAGATTCTTATTCTTATCACTAGAAGCTCTGAAATTTTAAAGCCTTCTCATAATTATTCTTCTGCATGCTTTAGAAAAACTCAAAATATTTAATATAAAATTGTAGTCTTCAATCTCTCTTGCTTTCCTCAGAACAAGAAAATGGTAAGAATTAGGCTAGACAACTGGTTTTAATTTAAGTTAATAGTTTGTGTTTCAAGGAGAAATCCATGTCTCTGGCTAACTTTGTGATTTCATATGACCAGAAAGGAAGAAAACTGAAATTATGTTCCTACAAATCCTCAGTGCAAGTACCCAAATTAGTACTGCAAATTAAATACACATTTATTTTGAAATGTATTGCAAGAACTCCTAGCACCATTTTTGGCCTTCTGGGGTAACACACTAATAGCGGCCAACAGACCAATAACTGTTCAATGACTTCCATGATGACATTCTCATTATGGCCCAGATTTTGATATCATTAATCAAGCACCATCTTATTCCATGAATAGTCATCCCTCTGACACTGGCTGTCCAAATAAGGACCTATTTAGTGCAAGTAAGTCTAATACATTTGGCATTAAGTCAGAATAGGCTATGCAGACAGAAACTTTCAAGTTCACATGCTAAAAATCATGTTTAAGCACAGTTCTAGAGTATACTAAGTGCCAGGAATGTCCTTTGGGAATGTCCTTTGTTATTAAAGAAGTGTTAAGAGCCCTCATTACAAGAAAAAGGCCATAACTTGCAGAATCAGCCTTTGTGGACAGACCACTCAGAAATTCAGCATAAACTTAAATCTTGAACTTTAAGTCTTCTATCAATGTATAAATGAGTTACAATACAACAAAAAAACCCAACTCCACAGGATCTAGTTTACTGAAATATTCACTTCCCAGTAATTTCCACTGACATTTTATCTAATTTTTCTGTCCTCTGTGGATGAGCCATTCAAAGGTGCAATCTCACTGATGCTATGTAACTTCAAACAAGCTCTCCATTTGAAATTAACCTTTGTTCTTAGAGAAACTGCTTCTGTTATATAGACAAAGCCACCTTGGCTCCTTAGCCCCATCTTAAAAAGAAAGTCTGGCTCAGAGTCTGAGGTTTCTATGAAGGCACTGAAGAATAATTTATCCTGCACTATACCATGATTTGGTACTATGTCTTCCTAACATGCACCTGTTTTTCTTCATCTAAACAGAATAAATTAACTTCTCTGCATGTCATTATAACATGACAAGAAAATATTTTAGAACATTTTTATAAATGTGCACTCTGAGAATCATTTAGCTAATGATAAGGTCAAAAAACCTGGCCTTTGGGACGGACAGTAATGGAAGTCGCAGGAACCTTTGCCTCCCGCAGAGTTTCATTCTGAACCTGCACTCATTGCTATGAGCTTTCTGGTACCATACAACAGGCTTTGTAATGGTGTTGAAGAGTTTCAATGGATCACATAGGTGAAGCGGTCAATTTGTCTTCAAGTCAGACCTACAAGCCCTTGCAGGTCTTAACACTATAAAAGGTAATTTATTGTTACTGTAATGGCTGATCATTAATGGACTCAGCAGAAAACTACACTGCATTACAATAAAATATGTGTTTATATGTGTATAACTCTAATGACAGTCATTACAAGACCTACAAGTCCTTGTAGGTCTTTAACGCTTGTCCCAGACTATGGAGCCTTTAAAATAAAGGCTGAAACTGTGCATTTGTTTTAATCAGTTTCCCACAGGAAGCTACTATGCAAGGAAGAAGGTAAAAGGAATGTGCTTATTGTTACCTGGGTTGATAGACCAAATCTCCCCAATATTCTTTGCTAGTTTATATTTCTTAAACACTAAAGGTTTCAGATCCAAGCAGATCACATTACTGCAGTCCAGCTGATAGGCCATAAATACATGTGTATGTTTAAAAAGATCATCATCACCCACAACAATAGGTGAGAAATGTGTAGCTATCCAGAGAGGAAAGCCAGCTCATAAATTTTGGTAAATGAAACCTGGTAACAAAGAAGAATCTATTGATGTTCATGAGAAATTGAAAACCTATGTATGTGCATCCTCACCAAAGAAAACTGCACAGTTGCTGTAACCTTTTTGAACCTCATGGCCTGGTTCCAGGTTGTTCTGAGCACAGAATATTAGCCTCAGTGAAACATGCTTGAGTATTGAGGTTTTTTTTATTTTTAAAAGCTCAGTGAGAATATTTGACCCTAAGAAATTGCTGGCTCAGATGCACCCAGGATAAGCTTCTCCATATTAGTTACGCTTCTCTGTTCTTAAGAGGAAAAGGAACAAGGCAGTCCTCTTCATCCAGGAATGATACAGATTAATCAGAACTTCTTTTTGTAAGCTAGGAAACTTAATTTGAATGCCTTCATGCAGGATGATTTAAAATTCAATCCCATCAAGGATTGATGGAGGACCAGTGTTATGAACTTGGAGTGTTCAGATGTGCTGCTCACTGACAGATACAGATGGAGCATAAGTAATATTAAGACAGTGCAGAGCACTAACAAAATCCTACCACTTAATTTCCAGAGTTCCCAAGCTCATGTTTTTTGAGTCTTTGCAAGACTTGTATTCCTTCTATTTTATAACTGTCCAAGGTGAACATAGTCTTAGGCAGATCCTCAGCTACTAATGGTGAAAGAAAAACACTGATTTCAGGGACTAAAGTCTCTATAAGTCATCACCAGGAGAAAACTAGACATATTCTAATTTGTTTCTGCTCTAACATATTATACAAACAAACACTGAGCACCGTACTTTTGCAATTGCTCACTCAGAGCCATGGCTAATTTATTGTTCTGATGACTTCAACACTAAAATGTGTACCCATCAAGGGTCAGCCCAGAAGTCATTTAATTAGGAACTATAAATTCTATAGAAACTACAAGGTTTTTTTAGAAAGGAACAATGAAATTGGTATGGAATAAAAACCTGTCAAGACAGAAGCAGTGTGACACACAGACCACTACAGTAAACGGAAAACGTACTTAGGTTGCAAAGTATTTCTGTACCACAATGAAGTTCCCATGTGCATACCCAGCACAAAGCCAAAAAAAATAGTCTACAGGACATGAAAGGCTATTTCTGCATTTATATTTTAAGTAGAAATATTTAACTAGTGATAGTCATGCCAAAGCATAAGGATATCTCATGGCTGGAACGTACCTATAGGCCCACCGCAATCATATAGTTAAATTCACTTCCAGAAGAGAGATTATAAGAAATTATTGTAACATCCTATAATGAGGAGATTCATCCATGTTAGAACTGCTCAACTGCAGAAAAAAATAACCATATTTTTCTTTTCACCAAACTCTGTTGAATAAGGGCCAATCATAGAGCCTAACCAAGGGTCACGGGGTACCGTGGGCTTCACAACACGATCCATGGCTCATAGTCACCATGTGACAGAATCCTAATCACTTTGCTGAATTAGAACCACTTGCTTAGCAGCTTTTGCAAAGACTATAGTTGTACTAAGGAATTGCAAAGAATTTTACTAAAGAACTTCCAAATTCCTCCCTGGAAAGTTCTTGTTTGCTTGTTTCTTTTTGATGCTGAGATGCCTCTTTTTAAAAAGATATTATTAAACTTGAATTGCAATTAAATATCTGTCTAATTTCATGCCATGGACACATAAAGACCTTAATTACATACTTTCTGAACTATAATACAATACTATACCATCTTTATATACGTATTGTATACATAGTTTCTCAAAAATTAAATGCATTTCTTTGAAAATCTTTTTATAACATTCAAAAAATAAGATGTTTCAACTTTTGTGAGATCTACCGCACTAACTATAGCAACTTTAAACCTGACTGTCTCTTTGTAGACTCCACATTCGCCTTTAATTAAGGTCTGCCAGACCACAAACTGTAGGTTCCCTTCATTGAGCAATTCTCTTCAGATGCAGAACAGCCAAAACTTATTTTACACAGAATTTTGTATTCGTTTGCTTTCCCACATCACAATCTGCAGTCATTTTAACATTTTGCAGTGCAAAGTAAATATGGACCTAACTTACCTTCCATGTGTTCCACATAGCAATACACATCGTAAGTTTCATTAGGAAAACGGCGCCCGTATGTTCTGACTCCTTTCTTTCCCATTTTATCTCCAAAGCAGCCAATTCTTGGATGTCTAATTGGATACCTGAAATGCAGCATGCTCATATTTATTATTATGATAAGTCACCATTTTACGGCTGTACAGGCTAAGCGTATCAATTTGGGGAAACTGTGTCAAGGGATCTTTTAAATGTCTCACCTAACAGTCTGGTCAGACAACCAGCCAGCATCACATTGCTCAAACCCATCTTCATAGGCTGCTTTCAGCTGTTCTGGGCTTGCTATGACAGCACCATTGTCCATACAAGTCTGCTGAGCTTGCGTAAAATTCAGAGTATACCTGCTGGTTGCTGCACGATAGTGAAATACAACACCTGAAGAGACAAAAAACTTACATTAGCGACACATTTTGCATTGTTTCTGCAACCATCATCATACTGTAACTTTACATAGTTACTGTTACAACGCCAAAAACAGATGGGTACAATAAAAAGAGTAAAGGCTAAAAGACATGCTATCATATAAATGGTGTCTCCCCCTCTAGTGGCTGTTACCAGTAATTATATAAACCTTTCGTTATTAATAGTTGGTGAAATTATATTCAATGTACACACAGAAAAAAAAGTAATTAAGACATCTAGGCATTTTCACTGTGGTATTACAGAAAATGGAGATCAAAAGGGAGCATGAATGCTAAAATATGATAAAATGATATCACATAGTTACCCCGAATCCTCCAGTTACAAGGTCTGGGTGGCTAGTTGTATTGCAGGCAAGGTTGCTATGTTAACAGCACTACCTGGCATGTTGTCTTACTGGCCTACACAACACATCCAATTACAACTCAAACTGCACAACCAGACAAGACTAAGCACATCTGATCCTTGGAAGAAGAGGGCTTAAAAACAGGCTTTCAGAAAGAGCCAGCTGACACTAGCTGATCTGTCTAGAAGCCACATTCTATTTTCTATATATACATAATCTGGCAACAGCTGCACATGCACACCTAAAACAAACTATAAAGGGCACTCTGAATGGCAGAAAACAGATATTCCACCTTGCAAAATCACTTCCCCCCTATTGTCAGTGTCTTTTACAGTTTAGCATCAATACGATGTCCCCTGGTGATCTCTGAAAAGTAACATTCAACCTCACTTATTGCACTCTAAAATCTTCAGAAGCATTGCAACACCATAAAACATCCACTACACAGAATGGCTACACAGCAAGAAAAATAAACCATAAAATATTCCTTTTCTCTGATGATTTTATTAGAGTACTTCGTGATGAGGAAATTACATACTGTAATACAGTTTGGGAAAACGGTGGTGTTGTAGCAATAACGAATTTACAAGCCTTTGTTATTATAGCATTGTTAAAAGATAGAATAAGTCCGTGAACTAATGAATAAATAGAAATAAGGGTAACTTAGCAAAATATTGATTCAAGAGTTTCCAACATATTTAGAAATACTTTTTCTCATGAAGTCAAATTCAGTAAAATTTTGTCACTTATTAAAGGCCAGGATATGGCAAATAAGTATTTTTCTTCTTGTTGTGATTCACCGAGAAGGTTTCTGAAATTAAAATAGAATATATTATCTGAAACCTACTCACAGGTAGGTTAAACCTCAAACATCAGACACCGATTTTATCAACGCTACTACCAGAGAAAGAGGAAACAGAAGAAAAAATGCTAGGAAACCCCACATTTCATCATTTAATATGGAGTCACACACCAGCTGCAGCCACTAACTGGAAGCTTACAGACCACTAGCATCCCCATAAAATGCTTCTGCAGAACTGCTGACAGAACCCAATGGGAGCGGTGCTTCTTCCAAGCAACGACGTAATTTCAGCTTCATATGGACACAAGAATTGTTTGGCAACAGTGACAAGTGAAGAATACACCCTGAAAAATAATGGCTATGTTTATATTACTAAATTAAATATTCCAGGTGCCTGCAATTCAGTCATTAAGACTGATAAATCGTTAGATTAGTTCACTGCATTATTTGGCCCAGGCCCCGTAACACCCTTCCAAACAACTTCCAGACTTCAGGAGGTAGCAAAGACCAGGGACAACTTCCAATATACATGTTCATCCTGTGCGGGGAGACACAGAAGCGTAACAGCACGGATGGGGGCCACACCACTGCAGACAGGCTGAAGCACAGCCTCAAGCACATTTCCTTATTGACGTGAACTGTCTGGACCAGGAGGGATTGAAAGGGATTGTCAGAGAGCTAACTTTACTAGCTCCTCTGCCCCTGCACTTTCTCTGTTACAGGAACATTCTCCATTGCCTGGCAAGGACAAAATTACATACCATTTACACGGTCTTAAGTTGTGCAAAACTTTTTTTATACACATAGGTATATATTTTGATATATGTGCATGTGTGCACATTTTGGCTTTGTGTACACTAAACAACACATTCCTTTACCACATGTTCAACACAGAGCACTACCTCACAGCATAAAAAGAGTTAGGCAAGAACAACTAATTTTGCAATTTAAAAGCTTAAACAAAATTATTATTTGGACTTTTTTTTTAAAAAAAAGCACTATAGTATACAATAAAATATTTATTTTAATGTATTCAGAATTTAGTAACATCGGTTAACACTGTCAGCAAGTTACCTGATGGTATAAATGAGCATTACTATATTCAGTGGTACAGCACCAAGTAAAACTGTGAGTTCAAGTGACCTGGTTGGTGTTCTGGGTCTAGAAATAAGAAATCATCAAGTTTTACAGAGCTCCTAACTGAAGCACATAAAACATTTACCTTGAATCCAAAGTATGAATCCATAATATTCACAAGCTGGGCATCTGGCTTTACTACATGTTCTTGTTAAATATATGCAAATATTTTAAACTTTTTTTTTTTTTTGGTAGCATTGTTGTTTCCATAGCATACAATATTTGACACTGATTCTGTAACTCAGGGTCAAAGTAGAAGCACCCAAGTAGATTAAGCATTTTTTTCATTCAATTTTTTGTTCTAATCTTAATTAAAATGTATTTTATATGAGTTCAGATTAATTGCCTCTTTTTTTGTTGGGCAATTTGGTTTTGCTTTGTTTTGGTTTTTTGTCATGGCTTTACTGATGCTATATGACTTCAGCTGAGCACAAGAGCCTTGCTCCTCAGTACAACCACAAAAAGGTTCATTAACTTAGCAGGAGATGGCAACATATTTCCCTCAACTTGTATTTTTTATAAAGCTTCCTACTGATAAAACGCACGAGCATATTCTCCACAACCAGCTATCTCACCTCTTCTTTCTTCTGTCTTGGAAGCAACAACTGGCCTTCCTATCTGGTATAAGTTTGGGATCCCTGTGATACCTGAATAAGGAAGGACTAAAGAGTTAATTTCACTGCCAATTTAAAGTAGCTTTTGCAGTGCTGAGAAGAGCCTTCGGTCATTTGTAAATCCTGGAAAGGAACTTGGAGAATGCTTTGTTCTCCTCACCCTGATCCAAAAGGTAAACTTCACCTATTCTTAGAGTTGAAGGCTCTTCCATTTCCAGTGAGGAGCTAATGGACATAAAAGAGCCTCCAAGATGAATGGGAAGGAGGACGTCAGTATGTATAAGCCTGTGCAACAGCTGCAATAATTAGAAGACCCCCTGGGGCTAAGAAGATTAAAGTGCGGGACTTTGGTTGTTTCAGTTAGACAGAGAGACGGGCTAAATCCATTGTCCGAGTTTTTGCACTTTAAAACATTTGTAAAGGATTTTTTCTCTTTGTCTATTTCCTCTGTGACAGAAAAGGCAAGAAAGGAGTTGTCCTAGGAACGTATAAAGCAACTGGAAAACAGACTACAGCAGTATAATGTTGTCACTGAACATCTGGCAAACAAAGTCAGTGTAATTACAGGAAGGAGTAGCAGCATCTGCAAGAAAAAGCATTCTCAGGAAAGTAATTTGTAGCATCCAAAATTCACTTTTGAAAGAGAGAATCTCTTTTAATCATTTATCTCTGCCTTAGAAAATGAAAACAAAGTATTTCACTTCTAACAGACTATGACTTCCACGGGTAAGACCCTAGTTCTGTGGTTGCAACCTTTGGGTTGCAACTTTATTACTTGCCAGGGTATCAGTGCAGCAAAACCTCGTGGGACTGCAGGGGAACGGCTCCTGGTATGGCTAATAGGTTACAGTTCGCTTACACTAGCAAGCTCACACTGCTGCAACCTGCCCTCCTGGAGTCACACAAATCCTGAATTTCAGAAGCTGTCTCACACAGCAAAGAACATCTAAAGAGAAAACAGTATGATGGCAGTGGTTGTTATTCTGTTAATTTTTACGTTCAAACCTTTACCACTGGGGTGCAGACCCCTGAAAAAACACCCAACCCACTGCCAAAGCTAACGCGCAGTTTGGTGATCCTCTCTGTCTTTAATGCAGAAGACGATTTACATCACAAACACACGCCAAAATAGAGGTTACAGGACTGAGCATTCTATGAAAGGAAGGAACAGGGCTGCATTTTCAGCTTCCTGCATGAATAATTCATCAGCGCTCGTCAGTCGAGGTCTTGCACCCACCTTCTGACCTCTGTATCTTAGGCTTTGGCAATCTGAGAAGCACAGGCTGGCCTTTCCTCGCAGGAGCTCCCTTGCACTGTTCCTCGGGAAATTCTCATGGTGGGGAGATGAACGTGCACACCGGCACCTCTGCTCGTCAGCCCAGTGCTTCCTGCTCTCCAGAGACAGAGCCTGCTTGCACTAACTCGCATATTACTCCTCCGTGAAAAATCTTTGCACTCATCCAGAGAGAGCAACGCAGCTGCATGCAGGTGTACATGAGCTACTCTGACCAAACTGGTCCAGATAAGGAAAGCCATTGACGATGAGTTTAATGGTATTTTTCTCAGGGGAAGGACTTCTTTACTACGTCTGTATTAATATCTGAACACACAGTGGGGTCACCTGGCCCACCCGGTTATCTCTGCACAGCAACATACTAGGTCACACAAGTGTCCACTGAGGCCAAGGCACTGCTACTTAAGTTAAAATTACTTTTAAAAAACCATACAGCCTCTCAGAACTGTTCTCATACAGGGAAATGGCCAACATCCCGAAACAGGTTTAGCCATTAGTACTGGCCCCTCTGCCCTACCATTCTGCGTATGAAGGCATGCCACATGCTCCTGGTCTCAGACATCTCCCACCCAAGGTCCTCAATCCAGCCTGACGCAGAAATCCCACCAGCCTGCTCATCAGCTGCCAAGTTCCCACTCCCTACGTGAGGGAGTGGGCAGCTTGATCAGAACATTTGCTTCCCTGTTGCTGACGTGCATTGCACACAGACCCTGGGGCTTTCTCACCCGGAAATAAATGTCTCTCTCCCAACCTTTGATGACCACTACACATTATGTTCTTTGCTTCCCAGCTACAGAAGTCAGAGCGAGATTCCTTGGGATCCATGATGTAGGAGAGTAAAACACAAGTTTAAAAATGCAGCAGCCCATGTTAATTTAGTTAGCAAGGAAGCATGGAAGTTCAACATCAAGATGCGGTAAGGTTTCAAGACAGATAAGTCTAAAACATTAAACAAAAGCATCTCTTCAAATGCCATACTTAAGAGATAATGAAGGGGAGTTCTGGCTGCAGAGAGAATAAATCAATTAGGTTGTCAACACACAATCTCTGAGGGCTAACAACACAATTGAGAGGCATGTTCCCACATTGGAAACAGCTCCCATTTATTATCATCATAATGCCTGCAAGAAAGAAGAGTTTGCATAAAAATGAAAATGTGAATTACCATCTACTCTTCTTCCCTAATTGCTGCTTCTTTCCATTAACAAGGTCAGTATTTTAAGCCTAGGGTTTTCTTTACTAGCTTAAGGAAAAAAAAAAAAAGAAACCAAACAAAAAACTCTCTCAGACTTCCACCAGAATCAAGCAGAAACTATCAAAATGAGGCCCATGAAAACAGTGGTGTCCCAAAATGTCAATAAGAAAAGCATAAAGTACTGCCATTATTGGTAAAAAATATTCACCAGCAACATATGAAGAGTGACAAAACTGGAAGGATCTCATTTGCCACTGAGATCCCTTTGAAGCCAACCATCTCCAAGGAGAATAGCTAAATAAATAAGCTCAAATGAATGGTTTGTTCAGATTTTTTTTTTTTTTTAATATGCTTGGTCATGGATGGTTTTTATTACTGCCCAATATCATAGCACCCCAACAGGACAAGGAGTAATGGGTTTAAATTGAAAGCAGGGACATTTAGATTAGATATCAGGAAGAAGTACTTCCTGGAGAAGGTGGTGAGGCACTGGAACAGGTTGCCCAGAGAAGTGGTGGATGCCCCATCCCTGGAAGTGTTCAAGGCCAGGCTGGATGAGGCTTTGAGCAACCTGGTCTAGTGGAAGGTGTCCCTGCCCATGGCAGTGGGGTTGGAACTAGATGGCCTTTAAGGTCCCTTCCAACCCAATCCATTCTATGATTCTATGACTTTCCCACATGAGATCCATAGGACTATACACAAAACTGATTCAGCCTTGTTAGTAACATGAACACAACTACTCTCATTACCCTAGTGAAAACAGGGCAGTTCAGATGTAGTTTTAATGCTGGCAGTTTAAACAGAGTCCAGATCAAATTATTTCACCTCTGTCACAACCTAGTGATGCACATACAGGCAAGCATTGCTCAGTGGATAGAAGCTACCACATTAAGTCACATCACCTTGGTGATATCCCTGAGCTCCTAGCGAGCAGAATATAAACAGCTACTGATACCCTAGATCGGTAACGACCAAGTTAGGCACAACCAATGCCTATAGGTTGTGCCTATAACCAAAGCAAAAGCACAGAATTATGGCAGTTTCCAAGCCCCTGCTATTCTTTAGAACGATGTTATATGTCCAAAAAGGATGCAGTAGAAACATGCAACACAGAGACAAAAGCAATGTGGGTGATTAAACATGTGTATCTTCCTTGTGAACAGTAACTAACTTTACCAGCTGTGGTTAAGTGGTGGCTTAACCAGGAGTCATCTGTGGATACTAAAAGTTTACATATATTCAAAAAGCAAATGGGGAAAAAAAATTCTGTGCAGGATTGTCTAACATAAAGCTAACACCTCTGCCTCAGAAAATCCATGGCTGACCAGTCTCTGACAGCAATAGACCACACAGAGCAAAACAGCTACATTTGCCCTTAGGGATCAGCTATTGCTGCTTTAATTGGAACAGGACATTGGGACAGAATGACCTTTTGTCCGAAATGGTACAGACATGAGTTTGGTTTTTGCCTAGTTTGCGACGACCATAAATTAGTCAAGTTGACTATATTAAAAACACAATCTTCTACTCAAACCCTATATAAATAATCCTACAGCATGGTAGGATACAATGTTGAAGCCTTTTGAGTGAGTCAAAGCACCAAAATACAGGATTGTCATGGTCAAAGAAGGCAGTTTTGTATTTACATTCCATCTTCTTGGTAAAGCTAGTATACTGTTCATAACATAAATCTGACTTCTTTGAATTTCAAAAGTTCATTTGGCATCTAAAAATAGCCAATTGTCTCAATATTCACATCCAAATTATCAAATTTGTCCATTGTGATAGGTACACAGAAAAAAAAAAGATGCACAACTACACAAATCTTTTGTGGACAGTCTTGGTCTTGAGACTCCAGCAAAAAAAAAAAAAAAAAGGCATTAAAAGTTTTACTGTTTACTTTCAATGACAAATACCAACTACTCAGCTTGTCCAGTTTAACCTGCATAAAACTACATGCTACAGACAAAATTATTCTTCTTAGAAATACCATTTTTTATTCAGAACACATTCCATCACTCATAATATGTTATTTGATTCACAATGGGTTGAATAGCTGCTTTATATTTCTAACATGCCTAAATGAAAGGCTAGAAATAGCAACTACAGTCATTTTTTTATTATTAGTGTTAGCTCTCCCAGTTAACATATTGCAAAGGTTCATTTGAAGAACAATGCACAGCACAGCTGTCTGAGCTTATCTACCTGGCTTCAATGGTGTTGAAATGTGTTTTCTTATTTGAAAGTTTCAGATGAAGAAACGTATGTAAAACAAATGGAAATCCTGAAAATATCTAGAACTCAAGTCCTGCATTGGTTAGAAATACCCAAGCAAACTAGTACACAAACCACATAAAGTTATCATAATAACAAGAGAGCAAATTTCACCTACTTCAGCAGAACAGTGCAGGTAAGTTCTGGCCTACTTAATAAATTTCTCAGAAACAGCAGAATTAAATTAGAGTTAACACATGTAACAGTGTTGGCACTTAAAGAAATAGATCAGTGTTTCTTTCTGAAGCATTTCTTACCACACCTAAATTGCCACACGCATGGAATTTTTGCAGAAGTGTCCTATCTTCAATAAAACAATACTGCTTCAATTTAGGGTTAAGCTATATGATCAAGCAGTACTACCTAAGACAGAATTAGCTCTTTTTCTGCATACTTTTAATCCACTGAAAAGCTAAAGCAACACATGGCTGCTCAGTCCTCAGAGAAAAAAATGCTACACAAATGCATGTTTCACTTCTGATGAGCATAAAATATGCAGAATAGCAAAATGGGTGATAGTTTTCCTGGGACTTCATGTGTTGCCCTGCAAGCAGCAGCCCCAGCTCTACCCGGAAGAGCTGACCAGAGCACAGTGCTGAACCATGCCTGCCGCCAGCTCAGAATTTACCACAATGAACATGGAAAGATCTCCCACACCATGCTAATAATGGGCAGTGAATAATGCACAGAGTGTACAGCAGATCACGTCTCTCCAGTTGCTATCACTTTAGGGTGCAGATTCAAAAAGAACACACAACTGAAATAAAAAACACATTAGTCCCAAAAGTAATTTGTTTGTGTGCTTTTTTTTTTTTAATAAAAGATCGAATCACACAAAAAGAACAAAAGGCATAAAGCTCTACTGAAACAAGAGAAGATGATTTGAGCAGCAACATTCACATGAAATCTTTTTGAGTCTGATAAATGGATTTGTTTCCTTAACACAGAAAATAGCAAATGGAGTGCAGAAATGACACTAATAATGCTCTTTCCCATTTGGGTCAAGATACGGCTTTTTCCCCTCCTGAAATGTTGACACTAAAGTAACCAAGGAAAAGAACAGCTACAGAAAGAAAGTGGAGTGTGTAAAATTTTATTTCAATTAAAAAATAAACATGATCAGCTCATCTCATTGCAGAGTTTGGCAGGAACACTAAGTACAGAAGCTGAAGTACTGCCATAAATCAGGAGATTCTTTACTATAGTAAAAATATGCTGCTCCTGGATATATAGTCAAGAGAGCATTTGAATTTAAGAAATGCAAGGTGCACTAGTTACTGAAACATATGTTCAAACCAGGGTTGCTTTTGCCATTAGGACGAAACAGTTTATTAAGTTATATAGACATTAATGGTTGCACTGATTTACTGTATTTTCAAACTAAGAGCACACCTTCAAAACCTTTCATTGAATCAATGACAAAAGATCATTCAAGTTAGACTAAGCATATTGGAAGAACAATGCATTATTAAGCTCACCACCAAGAAAACAAAAAAAATCTTAGCCGAAACCATAATTTCCAGCAGCAGATATTAATGTTTGCTTTGGGATTCAGTCATTTAAGTAAATACTGAACTTTCAAAAAACACCTAAGTGCAAAGGAGTGCAAGGCAGAGTCTAAACAAAGGCTCAGGCAAGCTGTACACCCACACAGCACAGTGTTGTTCTAAGCTCACACAGTAATTTGGGTCCAGGATTTGCATGTACGTGGCACAGAGCCTGGGCTAATATGTCCTGCTTTCAGCACAGTTTGTTAGCTCAGGCTCAGAGCCAGACTGAAAGGGCTATACAGCACCAGCCTTTGTAGCAGTCTCTGCTGTATTTACCATGCTGTATAAGCAAGGCCATAGGAGAAAAACACCTATAGATCAGGTGCTGCTTTTGCCACTTGCATGCTTTTGAAAGCCCTGTCTCTACCATCTCTTTACATGTACACTTCTCCCCCCTCAACGTTTTGGAGGCTATTTCCTTACAGTGATGGCAAGTAAACTCTTAGCCCTGCATCATCCATCCCCTACTTGCTTTCCTGCAGCTTCTGCCAGGTAGGTTTCCTCCTATCTATTCATCCTTTTTTACTGGGACAAAAGAAACTCTTCCTTAGTGCTTGATGTTCCTATCACAGAAAGAGTGGCTCCCAGTTTTGTTGGCATTATGGTTTTGTACATCAAGTGGCAAGACAGGCCAGCCACAACTCCAGTAGCAAGGCAGTTGCTTCTTTTCACCCTGCACAAACAAAAAGAAACTGCCTCTGCCTGACAAGTCTGTCTTCCTGTAAGGACACCGATGTTTTCAGACAGGTATAGTACCACAATGCACACCGGGTTTCAAAAGGGACAGTATGAGAAGGCTTTACAGGTAGCTCCTAAAAAAAATAAAAGCCAACCCCCACAAAAAAACACCCCAAAACCAAACCAACAAGTAAAAGATGGAGCTTGTCTGGCAAAAGATATAAATCCAAAGTATCACACTACTTTGGAAATAAGCAGACAGCATTTGTTCCAGGATTCAAAAGTAGCCTCCTAAAGGTATGAGAAATGAGAAAGACATGAATTGGAAAAGAGTCGTAAGAATAAATAAAAGACAAAAAGAATAGGAAGAGTGAACAGTTAAAGAAAGGGTAGATTGCTAAGGCAGTCCCTTAGATGCTCTCATCATCATTAATTACTAACTTTTACTGTTTCAACTGGAATCACTGGTGACTACAAATGAAATAGGTAACTTCTTACCCTCAACAGCCAATGACACGATGCCTTGTGTGTCTTCAACTCCGTACATAACATCACAGCGATACACCCCTGCGTCACTTGCTCGCAGCTTCGAGAAAGTCAGCGAAGCATCACCAGTCTCCTCTGAATGGGTCGGAACAGACACTCTGTCTCTGTAGCTTTGACCTATTTTGATGTTGCCGTTTTGGGCCACCAGGACTGTGGTTTCTTTTGCATCTTTGCCACTTTTATCCAGTTCCACCTTTGACCATTTGATTCGAAGATATTCAGCTGCATAGCTGGAGGCTATAGTGGGTGTGGTTGAAAAGAAGCATGGCAGGACTGAAGTTCCGGAGAGGGATCCCTTTACCAGGGTTTTTTTTTCTGCTTTAACTAGAAAAAAGGGAAAAAAAAAAGGAGAAATCATATTAGTGGAACAGCAAAATTGGAAACAACTGCATGTATGTGCATTATTAAATAACAATTAAATGTAAGACCAGAAATCATGAAACTTTGCTGATTTGTAACAGAACAGATTAATTTAAGCTAAAAAAGAGTTTGCACCAGTATCCTAGGCTGCTGACGGAGCCCCATGCTGATTGCGCAAGTTTAATTCATTGCTTCATGTCTTACTTTCTCCATGTGTTATAGTCACTGAGTTACTGGCCTTCTCTGGAAACTGTTTTGAAATTTTAGATGAAAAATGAACTGCAAGAGCTATGGGTTTTTTTACTGCATAGGAGGAAGAACACTCTGAGTGAAAGATGGTGAGTTACCCCGCATCTATTGCTGGCCAAAAGCATGCGTACAGGGGAGCAACTGACGCTCATACCTTGCCTTACCTCACAGAAGCTTGTTCATTTGCTCCTGCCCTAAGAGTAACACGTAGCCCACAACTTTGTATCCATGGCATCCCTTACTCCGTTATTCTTTCAGTAGTTAACTCTTTTTCACATACGTGCTGAAACAAAAGCCTGTCCAGTGAGTTTCTCCCAAATACTCATTCTTCTAAAGTTATTTCTGTGTAGCCTCAGGGACTTTAACACTGCAGAAATAAAGTCTTTCAGGATGATAAAGCAAAGAAGGAAGTAGAGTGCACAGAAAGTCCCTGCTTGGCTCAGACTTCACATGATAGGACCTTTATCATTTTTTGTAACATCTCCAGCTGCAAACACTTTACAGTGAAATGCTTCCATCTGACAATATCCTGAGGGGAAAGCTGACTACTGTTCATCCACTGTGCACACAGTACATGTCTGAAGAGAGGATTTCTGTTAGATTTACTTTTTTGTGTGATGTCATTTCACCCTACATAATGGTTTAAGATTAAAAGCTGATGCGCAACTGTTTCTATCTTCCCTCTTTCACTGTCCTGCACTCTAATGCTTTATGGAAGGTGGAACTGGCTGAAAATGAATTTGAAGTGAGTTAGGATTCATAAAGTTTAGAAATACACTAACTTCAAATACTAGCCACCAAGAGAGTGACACATGGAATAGGAGACACCAGCACATTAGCTATTTCTCTATTGTCAAAAATATCATCTCTCCATAAAGAGCAGAAGATTTGGGTGGGGGGAAAAAAAAAAAGAAGAAAAGCAAAAAAGGGAAAATTGCTCATTAAGTTGATCATTTTTAACAGACAGATCACTCTATACAGAATAAAGTATTATTAGTATTATCTAAAAAGGCTCAATACAAGAATAATCAGCCTGATGACGAAGGATTTAAATAATGAAGTAATAACTAGAAAAACGAACAAACAAAAAATGGACTGACCAAGGAAGACCCAGAAGTCTGAAAGGAAGTCTTCAGGTTCTTTCCATTCATGCCTACCTACTAGAATTTCTTGTGAATACAATGCAGATACAGTCATCTTGAGTGTATCAAAACTGATTAGACCACAGAGAGTATAACAAAAATGGGTAGTGCTGTGTCAGAATACCTGTGTTGCACCCAAAACTCAAATGAAAAGTTCACATGGAACAGCACTGTCTGAGCACCTTTACCAGCAAAATGCTCACTCTGTGATTCAGGCATGCTTTGAGATTTTCATTCTTCCATTAACTCACAGAGACTGATGATGATACAACTCAAATTGTCAAATAAACTAATCACTTCACACACTTTGGGCTCAGACCCAGCAAAGATCTATTTGTAAAGCAAGGAAAGGCAAAAAGAGTTCCAATATAAAACCGAAGACTGGAGAATTCAGAAGGCTTGAAGACAAGCCTGTAGAAGTTACTGAAGCCTAGAGACTAGCTCAAAACCTTGGACTGCATACACATTTCTTTAGGAAAAGAAAAATCCATTGAGTTTGGGTAGGATTTTTTGTTTGTTTGTTTTCTTGTCATTGTTTCTTAATTATTTCCATAAGGAAATAAAAACTCAGCCTAGAGTTGTTTGATTGATAAAAACTAGAAAGGTCTGATTTTATCCTGAAGATACACAGTACTGAAAATACATTGCTTTTTATATCACTTTTAATTTCTTGAAACTTCACTGAGTTACAGTGGGTAGAGATAAAGGAACAGAATGAATACTCACTCCTATCAGTTGGATGCCAAATTGCACAGGTGGGAGATTAAAATCAATCTCAAAATATTTACTATTTGTTATGATCTCTGTCATTTATATACATTACAGGAACTTCTTAAATGAAAAATGACCTAGTTATAATTATCCTGACTGACAGAATTTTAATAAACTTTTGAGAACGTTTCTGGTTATGAGTGATCTGGAGTATCAGCACTGAACCCTTAGGAAATTTCGCCTCTCCATAATTTGTGTCTTCACTTCAGCAGGCTGAAATCCTTGGCAAACAACCCATATCATCATGATATACAAACTAGATGTATCCTAAATTGGGCTACATCCCAGAGTAGGAGACCATGTAGCTACAAATATGCCCATCTAACCATAAGAAGCATTATAAAACACTATACAAAAGTACTCTTCATTTTGTCCAGGGGGGAGAAGAAGAGGTGAGCAGCTCTTCCCTACTGGAAAACAAACAAACAAACAAAGTCCTATTTGGCAATGAACAGTATGATTAATTGATGTTCCTGCCCAATTCCAAAAAGCTTGGAAGTTTTCTTGCAGCAGTACACGTTAGTCAAGCAGAATTTACTGGCCAGTGCAGAAAGCATCAATATCTTCTATGCATCCATATAGCTCCTTTGTTCCTTTAGCATTTTCCCTATCCTTATACTCCATGTTATGTCTCCTTTTCAACCACTACCAATGGTATGTGAGAAGTTACTCTTCAGAAGGGACATGGCAGGCAAAAATATGAAAAAAACACCCACCATTTTGTAACTGAAAACTGGGACACAAGCTCAGAAAAGCGTTTTCTTTCCAATGCTGGTTTATAGCATATCTCTACCTCACCATGTAGGGCCTAGAATAATTCTAACATCGTGTACTCTTAAATAAGAGTATGGTTTTAAAATGACTAAGCTGGTTGGCAATTAATGTAAGCATTTTGTTCTGTTTCTGAATAATATGTATCACTCATGCATAATTAATCTATTAGGGAAAAATACATAAACAATAAAGAAATAAAGTACATAACTAAGTCCAAATCACCTGGCCACAAACACATATCTTGGCAGAACTCCTAGAAAAGTCAATGGGAGATTTGAACATGATGATGGGACTACAGAGCTGGGCTGAGAGCAGCAGAATGCAGTCAGATCACAGGCAGACTCAGTAGACAGCGTACCTTAGCAGTTAGGTATTTTTGTTGTCTCTCCGTGTTTAAATATTAAAAATCTCCAGCATCAGACAGGCAGCAGGAGCAGAATGAAAACTTCTCCCACACAATGTCCTGACAGAAGACAGTAAGTTAGTCCCAACTGTTCAGTCGGGTCTAATTTACTGGGTAAGATTTTGCCACAACTTATTACTAGCTTATTTTCCTCCAAGCCTAAAGCTACAGCTACACATTTGTACCAGTTTATCAAGAGGACGGTGGCACGTGGCACACCTTTTCTTTAACAAAATTAAAATTCCAGTTTGGCTTTTCATGCCTTTTTTTCCCCCTAGCAAAACTACCTTCGGTCTTCCCAGTCTACCATTTCAGCTGCAAAGTCAGCTTGCTGATGACCCAGAGCTTGGTATCTTTCTTTTGAAGTGGGTGACAAACTACAGAAGAACTTCTTGATTGAAAATAAAGTTTCTTTAAAATTCTACATTTTTTGGTGTAAACATTGCAAAACTCTTAAAATAAAAATCTAAAGGGAAAAAAAAAAAAAAAGACAGAATTCTGCCCTTTGGTATTTCATTAAAAGTAATGTAATACCAGACCAATAGGACAAGACAGTCTGAAGAAAAAGATGCCCTGCATGAAGTGACAATGCTTATATGAGCAATTTTGCTAGGTAATTAAGCTTAACTGCACAGAACGTTGCTACTGAATATGCAGACAAAAAAAAATGCTTAAAGAATAAAAGTTTCTATTTATTTTAAACCAAATTTATGAGACAAAACATTGCATCTCATTTTTTAGTTCATCAAAAACCTGCCTAGACATATGGCATACTGCCGTGCCTGCCAGCATTAGTAGGCATGATCAATGACAGTATGTGTTCCACTAATCTTGACTACTAACACTGAACTTGAGAGAAGCCTTCTCATTAACCATAAATCTTTCAATGAAGATAATGATGAATTAAAATGAATGCACCACTTACACAAACTTTTATGAAATTCTGACAGCAGAAGTAACAGACTGAGACCCAACAAAAACCCTCGCTAAGTTCTTTACCAGGTGATTTGCGGTCTAGGCAAGCAGCATAAGAGAAGGAGCATAAAGTGATGAAGAACCAACTACTTTCAGATTCTGTAAGAAACTCGCAAGAAACCAGACAAATGTCTCAGCTGCAGAACTAAACATAACACATGTGGACATCACAGGCAGGTACACATGTATCTTATAGTACATATAGAACAAACATGATCATATAAGCTGATGTTTAAACTGGTGTATTATTTATATAACCTTGAAAAAACATATCAAACACTGCAATCTAGGGCATTTCTACTGTCTTACGGATTAGGAAAGGCTTTCACGAAAGCATACTCACTCATGACATGACAAATAGTGATTTAAAATGGGTAAGAAACTCCAACATTGGTCATAATCATGAAGTCCAGATTGTAAACTACAGTATCCTAACACCAGCCAGCTCAAAGTGAATAAATGCCACACTAGCAGCAGGACTAAAGATTGCTCATGAAGTTCTGTCATTAATCCTCCACCTGTACCAGAGCAAACAGCAAAGGTCTCGCAGAGGGACATTCCCATGACCCCAGAAGCTTACGCCGTATTTCCTGCTGCCTTCCTGACACACATCTTCTGAGAATTTAAAGTCTTAAAGGAGACATGCAAAACCATTTTTAATTTGCACTCAAAGGAAAAATACTTTTGTTGCTACATTAAATCTAACAAGCATGTCATACAAACATGGTAGGTATTTATGAATGTGATCATTCACAGAGATGGGAGTGGAAGAGAAAGCAAAACCAGGAATAATGACTAGGAGTGAACACACAAAATTTTGCAAACTTCTCACTTGCTGTGTTCTAAATTAAGCTTTGTTTTGTTTTGATTTAATATTAAGACTCACAGACTCCAGGATTTACAATTTTAAAATAACTGATGATTTTGACAGATTTTTCTTATAACTCTCAAAAGAAAAATTTAAACTTTCAGAAAAAATTTGCCTGAAAGCCTTCTAAAGGAAATACTGCCATCCATCATATTGAAGTGACTATTTAATTAAATCACAGGGAGTGATCCAATACATTGTGGTAATGGAAACATGGGAATCTGTGTTTTCTGAAAGATTTCAAGGCTTAGATTTTATATTCAAATTCAAGCTTTAAAAAAAAGTTCACATTCAAGATGTCTACCTCTTCAAAATACAGAGATATATTTTATTTTTAGAGAATTTTTTAACAAAGAAAAAAACAACTGTACTTGTAAAGACTGTGTATCAACTTATAACACTCACCCTCAAATGTTATTACACAAACTAACTGGCCTTGCTACAAAAGAGAAGGATGTGTGTTGATCCCACAGACTCTGTTGGATCAACTCATGAAGAAGTTTTTCATCTTTGTCTTCTCCACCATAGCCATACTTTGAACATATTTAATACTCTCTATGGCAAAGTATGGCCCCCAGCTTCACAACTAAAACCCATAAAGTTCACACTGTATTCTAGGAACATAAGCGTCTTCCTCAATACCTTCTGAAAGATGCAGACAAATAAGGTCCAGTTAGAACCTGGTTTGTATTCCTGAGAATCCCTTACCTGGACATTCATATGGAACTTGCCTAAGTACTAAAAATTGTACTCTGGAGACAACATGAGCCATATAAGAGGTAGTAAGATGTGAATTAAGTCAGGGGTGATCTAGAGGTGCTATCCCATGTTTCAGCCCTAAGGGTCCATCCCACTCCTCCCCACTTGCAGTGATGAACTCCCAATACCTGAATTCTGCCAGCGCTAGCATTTGCACAATGCAGCGATCTAGTCTGACCTAGTGGCAAAATAATCTACAAGAAATGCCGCATGCTTTCAAACAGGTCATTCAACTGATTCACCTGGCCCTATACCCACATAAATACTAGTGTCAGCACAAAGGAAAGTACAAAAACTAGCACCAGGAGATGGAAAAGGGGCAGGACTATTCTATCTAGTACCAAAATGTACGTGCAATTAGACTGAACATGGAACTGTGTTCTAAGTAAACATGAAGAGTTTCAATAGGTCACAACAGAAATGTTAGGTTTAAATTTCTTGTCAGATTTCTTTGCCTTATTTATTCTCTCTCCTTACATGTTCTCCATACCAAAGTTAATTTTCAGGTTAAATCCTATCTTTAGATCTCTCCTCATGTGGGCGATCTATTATCATTTACTCTGTTATGAAGCAGATTAATTATTGCTAGCAGTTCTTCCTTTTCCTGCTTAAAACACAAACTTCCACCTTAAAAGAAAGCTGTAACTTAGAATCACAGAGTAGTTTGGTTTGGAAGGAATCTTCAAGACCACCTAGTTCCAACCCCCCTGCCATGGGCAGGGACACCTTCCACTAGATCAGGTTGCTCAAAGCCTCATCCAGCCTGGCCTTGAACATTCCCAGGCATCCACAGCTTCTCTGGGCAACCTGTTCCAGTGCCTCACCACCCTCTCCATGAAGAAATTCTTCCTGATGCCTAATCTAAACATACTCGCTTCCCGCTTAAAACTGTTGCCCCTTATCCTGCTCAGGTAAAAAGTCTCTCTCCATCTTTCTTACAAGGACCTTTAAGTAAAACTAGCTTATCAAATAAAAACTTCCAAGTTCACACATTGCAAGTCCATGGCCTCTTCTGACAATCACTTACTTTTCCCCTCCAAATGCTTTGTCTGAACAAATCATTAAATGTCAGCTGTGGATCCAAGATCCATACATCAGTCGACACTTAAAGATATCTGACTACGTAAAAAAAACTGGAGGGAGTTAAAAAAAAAATTCGTGACATTTAATAACCAAATGAGTCTCATCCCTTCACAAATAAGGAAATGGAAGCTCAGTTTTAGTGGCTTGCTCCCTGCCTGAAACTTTGGGTCTGTTGTCCCTGAAGACATCTAATTGTCCTGGCCTGTTGCATGTTTAATGAAGAATGGAAGAATGAAACCAGTTTTAAGGAGAATGTGGTGGTAGGAAGCAGTAAAAGATGGTGCTCCCAACCTGCTTGAGGGGAAAACAAAAACAACCAAAAAAAAAAAAACAAACCCGCCCATGCCATGGTGTTTGGTTTTTTTTTTTTGGTGGTTCGACTAAGCACAATAGTCTTTTCCTTTCCTTTCCTTTATGTCACTTTGCTAGGAACAGTGTCCAAGCTGAAAAAGAATGTAAAAAAATACCTTTAGTTTTCCCAAAGGCTAAAATCGGTTTGAGTAATTCCTGGAAAGAAAAGAATAATTAAAAAAAAAAAAAACCCACACCCCACACACTACACCACTCAAGCAATATCTTTCTTTGAGGCTTGGGAAAGTTATTACCCTAATTCTGTGAGTCTGCAGCAGCTGTAGGGACCTTTTGCTTACTAAAGGCTTGACTCAGACTTTCAAATAACCATGGCAACCACACACGAATACATACTTTAATGTTAGCATGTAATCACCAAGAGAAGTAGTTAGGCCTCCTCCTTTCCACCGGAAGAGAAGACCTGCAGGTGCCCTAACATGTCCTTGCTCCAGACCCCAGCAGCCAAGAGACCTGGCACCAGGCTAGCTCATGGCAGCCTCCCCCAAGAGGAGGCTGGCAGCCAGACTGCCCACTTCAGAGACGTGTTCCCAGCTGCTCCAAGACAGACCACAGAGTAAAGAAGAAACTGGGTACTGGTTTCCCCTGTATCCCACTTGCACTCAGCACCCTGAATACAGAGAGGGTGCAAGCTGTGACCTATAGAACCAAAAGGCTGTTGTGGCACAACATACATGAGCACATGCATTGAGACTGACTGGGAGAGATGCCAAGTCAGTATTCATGTAGCCCAAAACCTTCTACCTTCCATTCCCCACTTTTGCAGCCTGGCTAGGCCTGTCTCAGGAACCTGCTCCTGCTCCGTCCATGGCACCAGGCTGAACACCTCATGGAAGGTGTCTGCCCTCCACTAACATTAACCCCGCCATCAGCTCTTGCCTCATCTACTGCAGGGAGCTCCACAGTGGATCATGGAAAATGAAGGTGTGAGACATACCTGGTCAACAGGCCCAACATTTCCAAAGCACACATTAAAGTATTAAAATGCATTCTTGAGTATTTGGAGAAGGCAATCTATTTGGCTTTATCCTATGGCACTTCCTTTATTACTACTTGAATTATAGTAATGGCACATACAAACCTCAGCAGACATCAGACAGGTATGTAAAAACTTGTGAAAAACATGCCTACCCATCAAGAGTTTTCTGTATGAATCAGTAAGGCAATGAGGAGAACACAGACACAAAGTTAGATACACAAGGCAGCAAAAAAAGTGGCAGCGGCATGACCAGAAAATGAATCTCCTGAGCCTTGGAAAGCACCCTACCAATCAGACCGCTAAAATTAATTTTAATGCATGGTTCTGTGTATGACAGACTTACCTTTATGTAGCATATATGTTAGAACTAATGTAGAGTACATCCATAAGATAGTTTTTATACTTAACAACATCTTGACCTACAAATAAAGAACAAAGGAGTAAATGGTTAGTATTGCATTGTGTCCTTATCAAGTGCTGTAACTCAGTACACCAATATTTGTAATTGATGTTAGCAGCAGTCATCTACTTAAAAAAGCTGTTAAGCAGGACAGTGGATAATTCTTAACGCATTGATCTTCTGTCACTGAGTTCACAGATTTAAATTTATTCCCATACAGTGGTAGGAGTGTATTAGTACAATCTGATGACTTTTTCCTTGTGTGGTGTTGACAGTTCAGATCCAACCTCTTTAACGTAAACTCCCCTGTCATTTAGCAACAGCTAACAACCCAGTTCATGTCAGAAGGGGCTCCCATGACAAACTCGTGTGTATTTTGATGGTGAGTCAACATCCATTCTATGATCATTCCCATCTGCAAATAGGTTGCCAGATGATGTCCTGCTTTCAAGATTTCTCCATACAATATTTTATGGTGGAAATTTGTTTTAATGACAATGTGTCCCTACTGAATACAGACTCATAATGAGTTTCTGGTTATGGAGTCTAGAGCGATACTCAAGACATGTCAGTTCCCTTTGGTTTTGATTCTTGCTGGCTTTACATGCTCCACCTTCTAACAGCTTAAAAGTTCTCCTCATGTATCCTGTGTGCATAACAATATACATTGCATATTCATAATAGCATATCTTCATTTTTATTCCAGTTCTTAGTTACACATGTTGAGTCCGTAAATATCCTTAACATTTCAAAAGTATGCTAACAAAAGCATTACAATTCCCATAAATGTGAACTGTTATAATGAGTTTATAAATAGTCCCTCTTCCATACAGTTACACATATGTACTACGTAGCCAATGTAAGAAATTACTTTCAGCAACAGCTTGTCAAACACTCCTGTTGAAAAATTTTTATCATAAAACCCCAAGTCTCACGATATTTCTGTCAAAATAAGCTACTTGAGTTTTTTACTTGTGCAAGTAACCTGAACTGATATCTTTTTCCTGCCCAAGAGAGATTACAGTTGAACTGTTGTAATGAACAGTGAAATAGAGATTTAATAGGTACACTGTGTTCCATAACTATGGAACTTGAATTGCACATATGTATTTTAGCATTTTTTACATTAACATTTTAGTTCTTTAGTACCTACACATAAATTTTTAGGGTTAAAACATCAACTAATATATTCACAAACCTCCACAAGCTATACTGAACAGGATAGCAAGACACACAGAGAAACATCTTCAGAAAATTGCTGGGGACGTGTCCGATCTCAGGAAAGCTTTTTCCGCAGCTTACAGCTGCAGCCCAAACTTCACATCAGTCTGTGTGAATTGGCATCTATCCTGCAACGGCTGAACAGTTCAGAAAAGATGCAAAACATCTCAAACCAAGCCTTTCTAATGAGGCAATCTCTAACATAACAGCATCATGTTAAAAATTCCCACCCAAAAGGGTTGAAAACCCAAGAGCTTTTCGTTCCTTATACATGGATGTCCAGAGCCAGCTGGTTACACTGGGAAACATATGCTGCAACCTATTCCCAGGGCGTGGGGGAAAGAATACAGCTGCTTTCCGTAGAGCAGACTGCACACTGCCAAAGACGCCTCATCAGACACCGTCCAATAGAGCTGAGTGTATAACGTGATATTACTTATTTTGCAATATCAACTTCATGCAATCTGCACTTTTTATGACAGAGTCTCAAAGAAGAACGGGGACTTCTTTGACTTCATTCAGTTTGAGCCCTATCTGCCATAACACTTTTCGTGAACACTCCAACACATACCACCAACACCAGCCGGGCAGAGTTTTATCTCTCCCTAGACTTACACAAGCCGAACTGTACGTGCAGAAAACAAAAGTGTCTATTTAATAGCTAACTTCAAAAATCTATACTATGCCCTGGTATACTATGTACACCCTAGCAACTCCCTGTAGAAGTGAGGAGGTTGCACAAGGTAAGAGCTGCGGACATCGAAATCCTTTTAATGCAATGGAACAGCTCTGAAATAGTCTCACATTTGCTTAGATAAACACTTAAATGATCCTCATTATTACACAACATTTTGAAAAAAGAGAGGTCACACTGAGCCTGCAGATGTGCAGAGACTAGAAGGCCCTTCAAGCAAAGCTTGTATCCTGAAGCTCCTGGAAGCCTCAAGGACCAAAACCACTGCAGACTAGTTCCTTCAGTAACACAAGCACCCCAAAGAGAGCACAAGAAGACGACCGACAGAATTCCCCGTCTTCCAAACTGGTAAATGCTGGACCCACCCGCAAGACAATGCGGAAGCTCTGGCCCTGTAAAGGCAGAGTGGCTCCAGACCTGCTTTTGAGACGTTCCGTCCACACGCATTTCCCACGCGTCACACACTGGCGACATCAACAGCTAAACAAGAATCTAGAACAAACTGTTTACAAGTTTAGTTTTCCGTGTTTACCCATACACTTTATCTCCCTTCTTCCCCAGAAGCCAACTTTGGCTTTTGGGTCCAGAAACAGGGGAATAAAGGAAATTTGCCAAAATAAGCATTACGGATTTCCATTTTCCTGGAAAAGTGTCTCCCAAACAGGGCTGGTTGCATGCTGCCACCACCACCTGCTCCACCGCACCAGCCCTGCCTGGTTGGCACACACCAATGGGAGGCCAGTTGCCCTCAGCAGCTCACTGCAATCCTGTCATGACAAGAGGCAGTGTACCTACTTCCACATCTGGCAAGACGACAAACCCTGCTGCTCTGCTCAGAGCCAGCTGAAAGCTCCGAACGTGAGGTTCTGCCCTACACGCCAAGCCCAGA
>NW_010249447.1:27612-29945 GCF_000690775.1 Eurypyga helias
AGGACCTCATCTTCCTATTGCTCTCCACTTTGCGCACAAACACTGGTCCTCCGATTCCATGTTGATGACTGCATTACAAATGCAATTTGAGGGAAAAAACCTCAACACTTCGGCTCCCAGTCACTACACACAATACATACACACACGATGAAATATGAAAACAGACAACTGTAGAATCTGGAAGATATCCTGTGACTGCTGAACTCTACCATCGGTACAGAAGAGCTGTGATGGCTACTCAGCCCTTAACTGAGTAGTGCAGGAATTACACCTGCTGCACCAAGAGGTCAGATACTCAAAAAAATTGTACTGTTTGAGCATGGAGCTTAATAGGACACACCTGTCAAAAATACCCACCCGAATCCCAGAAAATCGCCTCTCAATCATTTATCTTCTGAAGTCCCCTTTACCCTGAGATGCTGACTTAAGCAATGAAAACCGCTGGGGGAAGGCTCCGATTTTCAGCCCTTAGGCTCACAAGCACGATTCCCACACAACCCTCCATGCACGAGGGTTTTCACACACCGGTCCTTGGTGGGATCCAGTAAACATTCCTGGATTACTGAGAGCTGTTCCACTACAGCTGACAGAATTAAATGTGCAATTAGCCCTGCCTCCCTCTCGAACGACAGCCGCATGGCAGTACCTTGCTCAGTCCCTCAAAGGCAGCCTGGCTTAGGAGAAAGCAGAGGCCTACAGAGCAGGTACCATCAAGAGCCACAGGCAAGTCAGAGGCTGCCACTTACATCCAGCTCCCCGATTGCATTCGGTGCTGCCCACATTTCCAGGCCGCCACTATCAGATGTGAGTGTTGTCGCATTCTCTTTTGCTGGCAGAGGCTGCAGTTGACAGTACTCCCCTGTAGCCTCCTGAGGAAAATCTCTGCTCTAAAACTTTTTTGTATTTCCCATTCCCACACTCTACAAAGGCCTCTGCTGGCTGCCTGCCTTACTGCCCCTAAACCCACTGTAATTAGCCAAAATCCTTCTAACCATACCTTTTTCCATGAGCTTTCACACACACACCCTTGGTGTCACTACACCTAGAGTAAGAGAAAGCCGTAATACTACGAACACAGTAAGAAAACCCTGCCAACTCAAGACTGCAAGACTTGAGTAAGTGTTTAATTTCCACCTTCTGCTAAAAAAGTATCTCACTTACCATGACCAAACCTGTGTTGCTTGCTGGCTAGTTTCCAACTGGACTGATCCTTTTTATTAGGAGCTACTACAGGCAGACCAGTCTACGGTAGTAATTTGCACTACATTTTTAAACTGGGTGCAATCCTGAGTACAGTGTCTTTTAACAAAAAGATGCCAAGTCCTTGGCAAAGTTCACATCTTTAAAAACTAGCAGCAGAGGTTTTCCCTGTGGGGAGAGAGCAGGGCTCCTATGGTGTGCAGACACTGCTACCTTCCCTTACCACAGCAAAAACTCGTAGGAGCAATAAGTTCTGATCAAATTCCAGCTTGTGTTTAGTTTACAATGTCAGCTTGATCTCACACCAATGCTATTTTAATTTAACCAGATGGGATAACATCATGTCTCTCTCTCTGTTTCAAACTCCAGGTTAAGAAAGACACTGAACTGTCCTTCTGCAGACCAGACTAAAATCTACCACCCAAAAACTATTCCCAGTTTCTCTGAAGCTGGGACAATGAAAAATCAGCTACTTTCATAGACGTGCCACTGTCTTTAAAGGCTGCAGCTTCTCAGCTCAGGCTGAGATGGATCCAGCACACGCTCTACAGCTGCATTGTGAAAGCTGGACGTGTTCCTTAAACACGTAAAAAGCAGTCCCTGCCCATTGACCTTCCCTGCCTCCACAGTGAAGGTCAGGTTCACATTAAAAAGTTTTGAAACAAGGAAGGGAGAGCAGAGGAAACATAAAAGAACCTGGCACTACAGTGAATTGAGGTTGCTGCGCCTACTGATGGGTAAAACAGTAACCTGCACAGCTTTCCAGTGAAAGCTCAGCAAGTTAGGAATGACTGATCCCAGAGGTAGCACCTCTTGCTACCTCCCCACCTCTGCCCACAACCTTCACAGCTGCTGTCCTTTCTCACAGTCTGCACCTTCTTTTACAACCCTTTGATCCTTTTATGCCATCTGACTGTTAATTGCTGACATGTATCAATCTCACCGTCAGTGCCGCCTAATTAACTCTGCCAGTTTCACCACGTCTCGGCCATGTGATTAATTAGCCCACTGTGCTGCCACATGGCGCACTCGCCTTCATCCGATTCATCAGTGGCGTCTGCTGAGCCCATTATCACTTGCAAAGGTCCTCCCAAGGCCCCGGAGAAGGTCCTAGGGGCACCTGCCTCACCCCT
>NW_010249448.1:0-16636 GCF_000690775.1 Eurypyga helias
GAACTGTGAATACTTTCCACAAGGCAAAAGGGAATATTGCTGCTGGAGGAGGGACAGAGGGAGGGAAGTCAAAGAGAAATGTTCATCCAAGCTACAGAGCAGCAAGCAATAAGTTTACATCAGGGCAATACATTTATGTCAGTCAAGAATATTGTCTCAGTAGCAGATTTTGAACAGACTGCAGGAAATACTAAAACTAGGGAAGTAATAAATGAACAACAGGTGAGAACTGTAATATGTGGGTTATAAAAAGAAATGGAAGCTGCAGGCAGAAGAGAAGAAATTGATCACTAGCAACTCAAAGGCCCTGCAACCACAGAAAACTATAGATTTTAAGTTACAAATTCAAGAGGATGTAATCAAACATCCCCACCTGTTTCAGCAGCTTATTTCTCTTATCTTGCAGCCTGAATTGCCAAAGGAAATACTTGTAATCAGCATCAGCATGCTGCGGTCAGTGTTTGTGTGCGTGCAGGTGTTGGTTCATAGGGAGAAGCATCTTTAACAAAGGTTTAAACTCCTGTTCAATCAGTGACCATTACTTTATGCTTCATTCCTTTCTTAGGTCCTTTGCAACAGTCAGCAAAACATCAAGATGGAAAGCAAATGATCAGTTGAAACTCTTTCCTACTTTTTATGCAAAGGTTTCAAAGTTCCTTTATAAGCTAGATTTCATATCTCCTTGTTCAAATAACTAAATATATTAGGATTTTTAGTCAGTTAAAACAGAAGGACTTTGCTCCAATTTTCCTGACAATACTCTGTAAATTAACCAGTCTTTTAAATGTAATGAATAGAAAAACAAACAGAAATAAATTTCTGGGGTTTTTTTTGCATACCTATTGCATGTATTAGATAAATCTCACTGTTATGACAGTGTATAGTCATCTAACATTTTTCAGGCTTTTGTTAGTTCATGATTTTGTGGGTTTGCTGTACATTATATTCTTCAGCTGAAATAGAACAGATGCCTTTCAAAACACCCATGGACAAAGCAGAAAATAAATACAATTTCTAATCTCAGAAAGTGTCTTGGAACACCTAAAAAATTTTTTTATGAAAAAATCAGCAAACTTCCTTCAGTGCTGAATGAGACTCTGCACCTTCCCCCCAGCTCTGTGATGTAGAAACGGAGATCGTGGTTCAGCATTATGCGAAGTTTGGTAGCAACATCCTCCTGGGCAGCTCCCACTTTCCCAGGTTAACCATTAATTCTCATCCCACCCAAATACCTCACTGTCGCAGCCATACAGACAAAATTATTTGCAGAGGTATGCTGTCAGCTGCATCAGGAAATAGAACCAGGTTTGCAAAGTAGAGGGCTCTTCTTAAGTAGTGCGATGCTGTGATGGAAATAGGTGTCAGGGAAGAGTTTTACTAAGAGGAAGAAACACTGTGGTTTTGGTACATTGTACTTCGTAAATTATTTAAACATAATTTCAAAATGGTGCAAATGCATCCCAGTCTTTTACACATTTTAAATATGTGACTCCTGAATTTTAATAAGCCTTTAAACTGTACATGAAATTTTTATCAGTTACATTTTTATATTCACCACTGCTAAGGAGAATTGTTGCTTCAAAGTGGCTTCTTCTTTAATTATGACTTTCAGAACACTAGTGAAAAATTAACAGTATTGGAACAGTGATATCCAGATCATTAGTTCTTAAACCTATATGAGATTAATTACAATCTCAGAAAGCACCTGTAGCCAAGATGGACTAGAAGATTGAGTAGAAGTTCTGCATTTCAGCACAGGGTCATGTTTGTGTAACAAATCACACACGTCCTTACAGAGGATGGGATTTACAGGAATGTATTTGTTACTTCTAGCCAGCCTAATCACAGATCTGTCACACTTAAACAGTCTCTAAAATTCATCATGTATACATACTAGGTATTTTTAATTAACTTAGTGCTTGTTAAGACTGTCATCTGTTGTGCGATTTGAAGTGGTTTTCAAGCTGAAACTGGTCATGCAGTTGTAAAAGATGCAGGAGTAGCTGTAACATTCAACAGGGAACCACAAAGCTTTTGAAATAAAAAACCACTTATACTACTCGTTAGTAGCAATACATTAGTATGAATACTGCCCTGCGTATAACTATAGTAAGTAATTTATAATAACTCAACTCTGTACCAAGGAAATGTAAATGTAAACATCAAATGTTATGTTTGGTTTTTAGGGCTAGTTGATCAACAGGGAGGACTGATACAATTTTATTTTTTCTTTATAGTATTTTTTTTATGAAGCATTTAAATGAATGTTATTGTTTTGAGTTTCTTTAAATCTCTTTGCAAAAGAGAAAAGTGTATCCTTCATAATTTTATTATGCCCTTTCTCTATTGTTCAAAACATTATTTTTATGAAAGCAGGATACCAATCATCAATGGAAAATAAACCAGTTTACTTCAAGACTGTCAGCTTAGACAGCAACTGAAAACTATTAGTGTTTGAGAAAGGCTTGGTGACTTCCATACAAAGGCAGTATAAGGTCACTATCACTCCAAATCAAAGTGAGCTCTATATAAACCACCAAAATTTGCAGCAAAAATGTTAGCAATCGAAGTATGGAATATAAAACTTAAGCTCCAGATAAGTCCTACTGCACTTTGTAAAAAATTTGTTGTTGACTTTGACAGTGAGGTTGGAAGTGACCTACACCTGAACGATCTAGGTCAGAGCTGACTCGCTTGGGGTTAGATCAGCAGAATTGAGAAGTGTGCGCTGGTTTTGTTTCACTTTCATGAAAGTTCTCTGAACTCTCAATGACACATCTCTCCTAAGGGCTAAATTCATATAAAACATTTAAAAACACATTACAGTGACAGCCTAGAGCACTGCAGGTTAATTATTTCCACTCAGAATAATTGGATAATAGTTTGAACACTATGAAGGTATACTCCACAAATTGTTCATTAGAAGTATCTTTTTTTGGTCTTCTCCAACTGTCCTAATGACTGTGAAAAGACGCTTCATTACAAAGTACAGAGATGCTTGTTAAGGGATGTTAGAAGTGGCCACCACCTCCAGCTCGGGGGTTAGGGATTCCTCCTCATAGCTGCTGGATCTCACCCAGTGTGCCTGGTGGTCTCTAGCCTGGGCCACGGGATGTGACTGCTGTTATTCATTTGCATGTTCAACCAGCCTGTATCTCAGGACCCTCTTACCTCACAGTTATCCCACTCACTGCTTTGCCCAGCTTGGTGCTTGCTACAAACACACGCACCCTCACACTCTCATCCCACAGGTACCATGCTCTTGTGAATCCACACAAATACCAGCAGAGACCCTCTTCCTGCCTAATATCCCTGCTCAGACCCATGCACACAGTTTAGATAAGAAGCTAAATATGGAGGTAGGAGATATTTGAGTAGTGTCCAACCATTTTTGATATCTCCCTATTTACTTTTTCATTCTAATTCTTAAATACTTTTTAACATTTTTACTTTTTCTCCCTCTTTTCTTCTTCTGCAAAAATTTTCACTCTAGCTCATCTTGTATTACTTCTTTGATCCCTTTCCATCATCTGTCACTCACTTTTGCGCTATTCATATTTTTGTCTTCTGTTGCTCTCTCTAGTCTTTTTAACAACAGTATTTTCTGTCTCTGCTTTCATATTCTACAGCATGGATGCTGCGTATTACTGTTTTTTAGTTCTCCATTTAGAAATGATCCTTCTTTTCCCCCTTTACAAAAGAGGAATTTGATTCTCAAAGAAGAAAGGAAGGGGTGTCAGCAGAAACTTGGACTTCTTCCAGAGGGCAAACTTTGGTCTGTTTAGGAGACTGCTTGACAGAGTCCCTTGGGAGGCAGTCCTGAAGGGTAAAGGGGTTCGGGAAGGCTGGGCATTCTTCAAGAAGGAAATCTTAAAGGCACATGAGCAGGTCATACACCATGTGCTGAAAGATGAGCCATCGGGGAACAAGACCAGCCTGGCCAAACAGAGAGCTTTAGATGGAACTCAGGAAAAAATGGAGAGTTTATGAGCTTTGAAAGAAGGGGAAGGCAACTTGGGAGGCCTACAAGGATGTTGTGAGGTTATGAAGGGAGAAAATTAGAAGGGTGAAAGCCCAACTAGAACTTAATCTGGCTACTGCTGTAAAAGACGATAGAAAACGTTTCTATAAATACATTAGCAGCAAAAAGAGGACTAAGGAGAAGCTTCATCCTTTACTGGATCTGGGGGAAACATAATAAAAGAGGATAAGGAAAAGGCTGAGATACTTAATGCCACCTTTGTCTCCATCTTTAATAGTAAGACCATTTGTTCTGTGGGTACCCAGCCCCCTGAGCTGAGGGACAGGGAGCAGAATGAAGCCCCCATGATGCAAGGGAAAATGGTTAGTGACCTGCTACATCACAGACACATGCAAGTCTATGGGACTACATGGCAACCACCCAAGGTTGCTGAGGGACTTGGCAGAAGTGCTTACCAAGCCACTTTCAATCATTTATCAACAGTCCTGGATAACCAAGGAGGTCCCAGTTGACTGGAGTTTAGCAAACATAATACCCATCTACAAGAAGGGCTGGAAGGAGGATCTAGCGAACTACAGGCCTGCCAGTCTGACTGTGGTGCTGGGGAAGTTTGTGGAGCAGATCATCTTGAGTGTCATCACACAGCATGTACAGGATAACCAGGTGATGAGGGAAAAGCTGTGGATGTTGTCTACCTAGACTTTATTTAAGCCTTTGACACCATTTCCCACAGCATTCTCCTGGAGAAACTGGCTGCTCATGGCTTGGACAGGTAAAAATATCTCTGGGTAAAAATCTGGCTGGATGGCCAGGCCCAAAGAGGTGTGGTGAATGGAATTAAATCTAGTTGTGGCCGGTCACAAGTGGTGTTCCCCAGGGTTCAGTTTTGCGGCCAGTTCCTTTAAATATCTTTATCAGTGATCTGGACAAGGGATCGAGTGCACCCTCAGTAAGTTTCCAGATGACACTTGGTTAGGCAGAAGTGTTGATCTGCCTGAGGCTAGGAGGGCTCTATAGAGGGACCTGGATGGGCTGAGGCCAACTGTATGAGGTTCAACAAGACCAAGTTCTGGGTCCTAAACTTGGGTCAGAACAACCCTGTGCAACACTACAGGCTTGGGGAAGAATGGCTACAAAGCTGCCCAGCAGAAAAGGACTTGAGGGTATTGGTTGACAGCTGAATATGAGTCAGCAGTGTTCCCAGGTGACCAAGGCAGCCAATGGCAACCTGGTCAACACCAGGAACAGTGTGGCCAGCAGGACTAGGGCAGTGATTGTCCCCCTGTACAGGGCACTGGTGAGGCCACACCTTGAATATTGTGTTCACTTTGGGACCCCTCACTACAAGAAAGACACTGCTGGACCATGTCCAGAGAAGGGCAATGAAACTGGTGAAGGGTCTGGAGCACAAGTCCTGTGAGAAGCATCTGAGGGAACTGGGGTTGTTTAGCCTGGAGAAGAGGAGGCTCAGGGGTGACCTTATTGCTCCCTACAACTACCTGAAAGGAGGTTGTAGCGAGGTGGGTGTTGGTCTCTTCTCCAAGATGACAAGCGATAGGACAAGAGGAAAAGGCCTCAAGTTGCACCAGGGGCGGTTTAGGTTAGTTATTGGGAAAAACTTCTTCACTGAAAGGGTTGTCAGACATAGGAACAGGCTGCCCAGGGAAGTGGTGGAGTCACCATCCCTGGAGATATTTAAGAGACATGTAGATGTGGTACTTAAGGACATGGTTTAGTGGTGAATGTGGCAGTGCTAGGGTATGGGTTGGACTTAATGATCTTGAAGGTCTTTTCCAACCTAAATGATTCTATGTATCTATGATTCTAAAACTCAGTGAATATCCATTAAACTAGTTAAACTCAGTTTGTTAGCATTATTTAATCACAATTATTAGTTCCAACTCTTTAGAAAGTTTTCTTTACAGACTCATGCTGCCATAATTGCCATGCTGCGTTTATCAGCCCCATAAGCGAGGGAGTACTTGGAGGGTCTCTCACCCCTGGTCACAGGTGCCAGACCTTTACATTGTTCACTGACCAGGGACACTACCATTGAGATGTCAAGACGAGTCTGCCCAGTGTTAGGGCCTATTTCACTGCTACTGAAGTATCCACCTTTCTTAGACTCTGTAAAATACACTTATTCTTTGGTCTTTGTATCCATGACACCTGCAAGATCTCAGGTTCCTCAGCCTCAGTTGCTTTCATCTGCCAGTCTGTTTCTGTTGCACTAAATTGCTTGTAACTAGACATAGCCAGTGTGACTTTTCCTAAGTGGAGTTCTTCCTGAATATAAAATAATACATTCTTGAGCCACATAAATGTTTTCTTTGGCCCAAGGGTTTATACTTTCTGCTTGTTTCTTTGAGAGAAGCTGTCATTCCATTAAAGCTATACAAACATGTTTGAATCAAAGCCTGGTGAAAAATTAAGAAATAGTTCTTTTATCTCTTTGGATTCCTACTTACTGAATTTTAAGTCCGTTAGAAAATGTTACATACAGAAGCTGTTAGCTCTTAAGTTCTGTAATTTAGCATTTTTATTTCAGTTCTAAAATTCCTTTGAGCAATACTAAATTAGGAATTTTGTTAAAAAGAACATAAAACTGTTCGATTGTTCAGGACAATAAAAGAGCGTGACTTAAAACTATTGTACTGGACAGAATTTTATCCTTCTTTTTACTATTTTTCTGCACCATCAACTACACTCTCCTTCAAGTATTATTTTCTGGTCTCTCTTCTAACTTAAAAACCTCGTCCTCCTAATCTGTCTCCTTCCTAGACTCCTACAAGAACTAATTTTCTGCTGATGTAATTTATTTTGTGATAATTTATATATATTAAAGTTAATTAAAAACTTCAATATTCTTCTCCTAAACAAGAGAAGGGGAAAAGTGAAGGAAATGGCATAGTTTAGAACCTGCAATCAAACACGTCTGGATCATTGCGTATTTTCTCATATGCTCACATGGTTCTCTTCAAATGAGATTTTTCTAAAAAAAGCAAGTAATCTGGTATAAATATGTTTTCTGTCACAGGAGAGCAGCTTAATTTCACATATTCTCTGGGAGTGCATATGTAAGTGTATCAAGTGGTATTAAATGAATTAAGAGGTGTTAAAAAACTAGTACATTTTCAAGCTTCGCACTGAAGAAACTCCCTGTGATTTTCAGTGTTTACGCTCCTGGAGATGTTTATAGCATTTTTAGATATGTTTGCATTAAATATTTGAATAGAAACTGTTCATAATTTAAGCAGTTTTTCTGGTTGAAAAGCTGCATATATGTCATGGGAAGGCATGGTCTAAATAATAAAGCTGTATTTGGGAAATTTAATGAAGACTCTAAGGACAGAAGTGCAGCCATTTCTCTGTTTTATGGTTTTTATAATTTGACACTTCTCTACTCTCTTCTCTCCTGTGATTTTCATCCTTTTCCATTTGCCAGTTCCACAAGTGACCAGCTGTACTTAACGATTTGTGACAAGATCACTTGTTGTCTATCCTTTATTTTCAATCCATGTTCAAGTACTTTTGGCCTCCAGACTTCCCAATTGACCCTCACCTCTAATTTGTTGATAGAGAAGTGCAGCTACAAGCTCCTAATCTGGGTCTGCCACTGGGAGGCGGATTTAAAACAGTATGTACAAAGGAGTTTAAAGTGAAGGAGAGATTCTCATTCTTGAATGTGTGTTTCAAGGTAGTCCCTGAAATGCTGCCAGCCATTTTTTCAGCTCAATACCATGATGGCTTCTCCTTGTAGCAGATCTGATGTGGTCTGTAGGGCTTTAGTAGTCCATGAAGCTTGCTAGATGTATTTTGTGATGCCAAAAAAAAAAAAAGTTAAGGGCTGTAGAGGACAAATCAGTAAAAATACATATGTACAGACAAATGAGATTGGCAAGAATGTTTTCCTCTCTTGGCAGATACTGCTGATGATCCGTAGAGTAGCCCACTGACAACTCATACAATGCCTTGGCAGGTGTTTCTAAAGAACTGAGGCCGATACTTATAAATATTTATGTTGTACATGATTTTGTTTCATTCCCAGACTCACTACACAGAAGGTACACGTACTCTGATCTGGCTCTCTTCCACCAGTCCTGCACTGTGAATATGCAATCTGCACTTCATTTTGTCTACCCTTGCCTCTCCATCTGTGCTGAACCATTAACAGTTTAGTGGGGCTGCCAGCCCTTGAGGCCCTGAGAGAAATTCCATCACATAGCAGAAACTAAGCATAAACCCTTATGCCAAGGAAACAATCAATGCCTTTTTTTTTTGTTGTTTTTTGTTTTTTTGTTTTAGAATCTTTGTCAGTTCAAGCCAAAATTTTAGATTTAGGAAAATGACCTGTGCAGCTTGGCTTCCAGGTTTTATACTAATAATCTTCCAAAAAAATCACATTCAGAACGAATAGAACGTAGATATTTTTCCCGTTTTCATGGGAAACCTTAAAATCCTGTATGTGAACAAAATCCAAAGCCCAGCACTACTGGGAGTTTAGCTGTACTGCCAAGGCATTGGATGTGGCCAGTGGATAGCAATGCTGCTGAGTAAAAGAGGAGTGAGATTTAAACATTGAAAGCTCATCTGCTATCTTTGCCAAGTAAAAGAGCGAGACCTTGAAAAAGAAAATAGTAAATAAAAATAAAAACATAGAGGGGGAAAAAACAGTGGGGAAAAAAGGTAGTTTTACAGGTGACTTTTTCACTGAAAGTGAAGGAAGAATTTGTTGGGAGAATTGTTTCTTGGTTTTGAACTTCCTATTGAACAAGATGATTACCTGCCCAAAAAGCTCTTTTAAGTACTCAGATGAGTGTGCTTTCTAGCACACTCTTTTCTTTTTGACATTTATCACCCAAATCCCACTATAAAAAACAGTAGTGAAACAGGAGGCAAAGCAGGAGAGTGCTTCTTAGAACAGAGGGCATTTGATGCAGGCAGGAAAGGTAGGCAAGACTTTGGGGACAAGGGCAGCCACAGCACAGTCCATCTTCTGCACTTAGTGGGGATGTGAGACACCTGATTTATCTGCTAGACCAGCAGAAAGTGGCCTACCTGCCCTCGCTTTCAGGCTGTCTACAAAGAATTTGCAAAGGAAACAATCATGCTTAGAAAGAGAGATTTTGCCTCTGAAAACTCCTGCAAAATCCCTTGGCTTGATAGTCTTTCCTGGGGTAGTATCAACTGTCTCTATAACAGCAGGGCAATATGTAGTACATACCATCTTTCTGAAACAGGGGACATATTTCTGAAAAAAAGTATGTATGTAAAGAGATAAGGTAGTCTAGGTATAGATGTGTATGATGAGGAATATATGATCATTTATAAATCACCCAAAACTTATATAAATTATAATTTTTATATTCTAGAGCATCCTTTTTTCCTATCTTTTGAAGATTTTTATGACTATCTTTATTTTTTATGTAATGAGGAAAAATTTTTGTGTTCTTTGTTTATTTTTATCTAACCAGTAGTGTCAGACCTACATCAGCCTGTCAGCATTGTGCTATTGTTATGTCACACACATAACAATGATCTGCATGTTTTTGGCCAATTACAATTTTTAAAGTAAGAATTCAGAAAACAGTTGTACTGACCATGTGTAGGCATGGTACTCTCCATATTAAGCTTTTATTAATAAAATTGCAGAGTTACGGTTCTCTAAATATCTGTAAATCAGAGGTTTATGAGAATATGTAAGCCATGTTCCAGTTACAGGGCGTTTTGTGAAGCGTTAACACCTCTTGGGACAATTGCCCACAGTTCCAGGTTGTGTCATATGGAGATTAATTCTAGGACACTCCCACACTGTATTCTGTGGGGGACAGTTTGTCTCACAGTTTAATTTTCACTCTCATAGTTTAATTTTCATTGCAGAGGAACACATTATCAAACCCAAGAACAAGCAGCACCAGATAACTAACCTGAATTTGGAGAACCTTCACACTCAGCCCAGAGGAGTTTGTGGCTGATTAGGTTGGGGATAGCAGCTACAAAGTTTCTAGTCAACAGATTATTAAAAAAAATAAAGAAGAGTTTGGAAAATTTGGCTTCTTTTGAATATCTGTTTGCAGGCTTTAAATTACTAGTGTTGTAATTTTGAAGTTTGAAGGAAGCAGCATCAGTCCATCATTGTCAGTGTGTTCATCTTTTCATGAACAGTCATTTTGAAGACTGGTGATATGATAAGACTACCTTACTTTATAATAAATAAATTTTAATCGATCTTAGATTAATTAGATTTTTAAAGGTCACAGCTTTTTCCTCAACCTGTTTCAAACTGGGCATACAGCTGCAGAATTCAAATTCAAAGAAATTATTACAATATTTCATCTTAATGCTTTTAGTCTTTCAATGTGTGTTAAATCACTGACTCAGCATAGGCCCGATGTGCAATGTTTTCTTTGTTTAAGTAGTCTTTTACTCATGAAAAACCACACTGAAAGCTGTAGTACTGATCAGGAGGTCATGACAGTGGACTGCAATAACTGCAGAATAAACTGACTGCAGACACTGTGAGTGAAAAGCTTCTGTACTGCTTCCTCCTACGGTGAGAAGATAAACCAATTCCTTCACCTCTGCCCTGATCTTAGTGTCAACATTTTATATTACCTGCCAGAAGTTAGTACAAAAAATGGTACTATCCTCCTAAGTTGGTCCTTTGATATTACTTTCTCCCACATATTTAATTTTATTTTTGACCCTGATTTTGACCACAGCCAAACCCATATGGTTTGCATTGAATTCTGCAAGCTTTAGTGTGAGCATAAAAGTAGCAAAATCATTTGCTTACTCAAGGCTTTGAGCTTCAAGCCCTTTGGAAATAATACATCCCTTTAGGTTTTACAAAGCACAGTATACATCTTCAGTAATTACACAGGTTGTTGACCTATGTAATTATGTAAGTAATCCATGGAGAGTAAACCTTTGCAAACCTTAACTCAAAGTAACAACATAGAAGTAGACATTTTTAGATCATGTTTATGCTAGAAGAATTCCTAATAAAGAAAAAATTTTTTAAGATAAACAAATTTTGTTTGTGTTCAGATACCTACAGTACAGGTATTGAGCAATACTGCAGACATTGCCAGCTGAGACCACAAGGTATCCATTTAAAGATTTGGCTTTTGTACTCAAACTAAAAACATGGAGTTTGAGATATCCATCAGATCACAAGTGGTCTTTTATTTTATGTATTTACCTGCACAGTGTTTCTGTTTTGAGCTGATGGTTAAGTGCTGCAGATAGTAAGCGTGTTCATTCTTACTATCTGTATTAAAAGGGTTTGACATTTCCAGAGATGGTCATTTAGGTCCATCTGACCTTGTGCTGAAGCTGGGTTGTTTCTTCCATTCACCAGAGCTGCTGTTCTTGCAGAGGCAGAATTTGACTGGTAATGGTTGTTTTTTTTAGGCTGTGGTTGAGTCATTCCAAGTTTTCCCCATTTCTTTCATTTCATTTCCTTCAGTGTTTTACTCTTACAAAAACTGAGAAATGTTCTTTCATTTACAAAGTTTAATATCCTTAAACCTTCTCACTTTCTCCTTCTGTTCCCAAATACAAGTGCACACATTCTCAAGATTGCCTGCAAGCTCCACTTAGTGTTACGGGTGGGAAGTTCCCACTCTGGTTTGGTGACAGAAGCAATCTTACGTCACATTACAGACATATTCAGCACAAGTGCACTAGAGGGGATAACCCAGGATCATCCTGGTGACTGTGCCGCTAGCACAGGAATCATCAGTCGTGTCTTTCGTTTCTTGCCCCACCTCTTCTGCATCCTTCCTGTTGTAGTAAGAGCCATTGCAGAGCAGCGTTTGAGCACATGCAGTCGCAATAAAAAGTGCAGGAGTTGCATATTGTCCAAACCAAGCTCTGTCATTCTCAGGAACATAAATCACGTGTTTTACCGATGTTAAGTCTGTCATTTGCAGCAAACATCCATCCAGGAGATGCTTGCTCGTATCACCCATTTTGTCTGAAATGGTTAGTTAGGCCTTGCAGGCTGTTACTCTGACACTTTCCTTCACAATAAATACAGGTAATGCTGTTCACGGGCTTTATGGCACATGAACACTAACTATTCAGCCATGTCAGTATTTCAATATGAAAATATAAAAAATATCTATATATATATGACAGTGTAAAATATTAAAGAAAAGAGAGACTGGTTACACATCATGGTTGATATTTTAATATTCAGAAAAGGCAAAAGTACCAGGTCGGTTATTTCTCAATGAATTACATGGGAAAACTCAGCCGTGGAACAAGAAGACTGCCAGAAAGGACAACAAAAGATATCTTTGAGAGTTTAATTGGTTTTGGATTTGTTTTCCATAATAAACTTCAAAACCAAATAGGCTTAAAGATCTTTAAAATATTTTACCATTAACATTTTTACAAAAACTTTTATCTTGTGTTGTTTCAAATACATAATCTACTTCTCTGTTAGATGTTTTAAACCGGGTTATAAGAATTCAAGTGGGTTATAAGAACTTTTTAAGAGATGCACACATACAAAAAAAAAATACCCTTTATTGGAAAGGTAAACAGACAAAACAATTTTGTTGTCCTGTTCAAAAATTCTGGTTGCCCATTTCAATTCAGGATGGCTGCCATCTGTTTGGCCTTTTCCCATCAGGATTTTGCTATAATGATGAACTCAGCAGTATATACAGAAATTGTTCTCAAGCCTATGTTAACAGTCCTGATAATATATTTTTTAGGTTTCCTCTACGCTCAGAACAGTACCAAACGCAGCATTAAAGAGCGACTTATGAAGCTCTTGCCCTGCTCGGCTGCCAAAACGACATCTCCTGTTACTCAAAGCAAGTTTTATTTTTCATTTGATTTTTTTTTAGGTTTGCATGCATCAAAAGTTATACTTTCATTGACTGCTCATTTGAGAGACAAGATATCTACTGAAGTAATCATATGCTTTAGTGAGGTTTAAAAGGAAGTGATGAACAGATTGGTGGGCTGGTAACAGATTCGCCTGTGCAGAGCAGGATGGCAGGATACCAGTGCCAGGGTCTGCTGCGTAGGAGCTGCTGGCTTGGTACTTATGCTCTGCAAACTAGCTGAGAAGTGATTTACTGATGTGTGCTTGCTATCCAATACACAAGATAGTAGCAGCAGTACTGGTTGGGAAGGAAAGGCTTGGCTCTGCAGGTTTTGACTATGTAATGTCATACTATTTAGGAAATGAGACTGTGTCTGAAAGAAAAATAAAAATGAGACTGAAAACTAAGTATGTGAACGTAGAGAGAAAGGAAAAGCACACTGACACTACATTTAATGTCTTGGTATGCAGTGAGCAAATAAAATCTCTCCAGGGTAGCTAACAGAGAAAAATAGAGGGAGATAGAGATACATACATACATATATATAGAATATTAGAATGGTTTGGGTTGGAAGGGACCTTAAAGACCATCTAGTTCCAACCCCCCTGCCATGGGCAGGGACACCTTCCACTAGATCAGGTTGCTCAAAGCCTCATCCAGCCTGGCCTTGAAGACATCCAGGGATGGGGCATCCACAGCTTTCAGTTTAAACCCATTACCCCTTGTCCTGTATACACCTAGACAGAGATAAATTATAGTAATAACACTGTCTTCTTATATAAATTGGCTACTATAAATGATTTTAAAATATCCCTGTGGACCCAATTCAGTCTAGATTATTTTCGCTTAATTCTAGGCCCTAACCTGAGCACCTAAGATTACAAACTGAGTGGTCCCTATGATTCCTGCATACACTTCTGGGAAAGCATATCAATCAGTCTAAGGTAAAACAATATCTCCAGGAGCAGTTCCTTGTGTCCAGTTATTATGGGACTACTGGAGGCAACTTGGCTACAAGCACAAGCCCTTGTTAGGTGCCTAAACCTCAGTGGTATGAAGCTAGGCTTTCTTTTTGCTACCCCACTTCACTCTTTTTCATATGCTCCTCTATAGAGAAAATGTGGTATTTGCTTTCCTTTCTAACTATTTAAGATCCCAAAGATGAAACACACTGAAGATGTGGTTGCACAGTGGCTTTTGCATAGTGGCTTCAGCAGATGTCTTTTACTTGAAAATAGGGTACCTTAAAAATGTCAATTCCTGTTGTGACACTTGCGGGTAATTACTTTTGTAGAAGTAATTATGCTTTCAGCTATGTGGCCAGAGTAATATAGCCTCAGACTATAACAGGAATAATGAAATCACAAGATCGCAGAATGGTTTAAGTTGAAAGGGACCTGTAAAGATCATCTAGTCCAACTCTTCTGCCAAGGACAGGGACATCTTTCAATAGGTCAGGTTGATCAAAGCCCCATCCAGCCTGGCCTGAAACAGTTCCAGGGATGGGACGTAGAATAGAAAAAGGAAATAGAATATAAGAAATAAAATGTTTGTTCTCTTTGTTTGAAGTTGTTTGGAGAGCAACCCATCCCTATTCCTTGCACATTTCTATGTGAGCTTTTTTGTTTGCATAGGTAACAAAAAATATTTAGAGTCAGTCTTCATAACCTTGACTATGCAAAACTTGTATTTTCTTGCTGAAAATGTTTTATAAGCAGAATAGAAGTCAAAATAAAGTTAGCATTAAATATTTCATACTTGGAAACTAAGTAGTGAAAAAAGATGCATTCAGCATTTTTCTCTGTGCTCTCATCAATAATGAAATGCTATATTAAGTAAGAATGTAATATTAAAATAAAATATATTAAATAAGAATATCATCATAGACACACATTGTTATTATCCCATTTTGACATAATGTGCTATTTAATTTCTGCTAGCATGAAAGAAGCAGCATTGTAACGTACTAGGAATGAAGCCAGCACTACCTACAATAGCAACCATATAATGTGAATTCCTTAGAAATTTTAAGGGGAATATTTTTAATATAAGCAATCTGCTGAAATATACATAGCTTTCTCTTACTTCTGTGCTTTAGCCTGGGAAGCTCAGACTTAAATCCATCCTTTCTTAGCTAAATTTTTAAATGCATGTACTAGAGATAGTACTAGACACAATAACTGCTCTGGAAAGTAATGGGGTGTGTGTATACAGTTATTAAATAGATAGGGGAGCTATAATTTGTGGTTTCTGCAGGCAAATGCATGTGCACAATTTTTACAGATATGAACTGAGCCCTAACTTTGGATATGCTTCTCCAACTGCCATTGATTGAAGAGTATGTCTGCTTTTTGCATTGTTTTTTTCATTCTGGTTTTTAATGAACAATGAAATGTTCAAAGCATAGCTTCTGTAGCAAATACATTACAAACTGTCTTTATTATTTAGCTGGAAGAAAACTACTCATTAATGAAATCAGTAAGAAGATTTTGTTTAATATATTAATGAGTGAATCTGAACCTGTTTCTGTTTTTCGGTTGACATATGTTAGCCTTTTATGGACAAGAAAAAAAGAAGAGCCCTTAACTTTCTTAGGCTGAAGAAACTAGAGAACTGAAATAACTAATTTTTCATTTACACCTTAGAACTCATTATTGTTTAGAAATAGATATATTTCATACATTTCTTAAAGTATAGACTTTTTTTTCCAACCTGGATAACTGTAACCATAAGTGTAAAGAAAAAAAATTAAAAACATACAAGTAACTCATAAATGCTATAGTATATTAATCAACATAGTTGGCACATTATAAGGAAGTTTATGGTGATCTTGGTTTTGGATTATTTATAAGAGACTACAGAAATAAAGTGAAAAAACCATTATACTGAAACTTTTCATTAACAGAAAGACATCACCACACTGCAGTCTTCTACATTCTCACCAAATCATTAAAAAACAATAAAAATGTTTATTACTAAGGATATACCAAACATTGTGCTCAGCATCACATTGTCTGGCCTTCATTTCTAGCCTCACATTTATTATGTGTATTCATTTAGCTTCTAGAACAGCTTGTAGATGTCTCCCTAGGTAGCCAGATGTTTCACAAATGGATAGTTAGGGAGATAATTTCCAGTTAAGTCCCTTTCTGTCTAAACAATAGCCCATTTATATACCATATAACTCCTGGCATATAGAACCTAAGTGACTTTTCAGCAATATCTATTCTCAGCTTGACTCTTTTGTCAATTTAGTATAAGCACCTAGAGCTGACCTGCAGTTGCCAGAAAAAACCCACCACATTCAGCCACATATCTGCAACATGATATTATAGAGACTTTAGCAACTATATAAAGAATATAAAAGAAAAATCTCTCAAAAGAGGATAGAAAGGCTTTAAAAAACTTGCAAAATAAAACCTGGACGTTCTTATGTATATTTAAAATGGGACTCAAGAATTTTGCTACACCTTCCCTAGATTTTCAAGACTCCCCCTTTGCACCTCAGCATGTCTTTTTTTAAGAAGAGAACTGAAATGTTTTTATAATCTTGTGAGATTGCCCCTTTGAAACTATTGTCAAACATTATAAAGTCAGTGTTGTGTCAGTTGGGGTTTTTGTCAATAGCATTACATTGGAAGTTTTCACAAAGATCTTAACAGTCTATGAGTCATTTGAGATAATCTATAAAGAAAAATGAAAGAGAATCGTGACATTGCTTGTCTACAAGCCAACATACAATGGACTTTCTGAGATAAGACTATGTGCGACACTGAGATCATCTTTCTGGAAAGAGAGCCAACAGCAA
>NW_010249448.1:16667-18797 GCF_000690775.1 Eurypyga helias
GACCGGAGAAAAACAGTCACTACAATTTTGTGGAGAGTTATCCAAATATTGTACATATTTTGATTATATCTATTTAAAGGTTGCTCATTTTTTGTTTAGCTGAACTATATCTTTTGATGTGATTTCTCCCAAGCACCTGGAAGTTATTATTATGGCATTGTAGCAGTACAAAAATATGTGAAGATGGAAGAATGATATGGGTTTAATGAAGCATTCTAATATTGTCCTCTTATGAAAATGGAACTGAATAAAACTTTATTTTAAGAATGCAGCATCCCACATGCTGATAAAATAAAATTTTTATCTTCAGCATTGTAGAAGTGACAATACTTGGTACAAATATTAAACCAGCATAAGGCAGTGATTTGATTACATTAGTCTGGAGTACTACATAAGCTATGTTTAATGCTGGAAATACCTAAAAACATGCACACGTTCATATTTTTGATCAGGTATACGGCTGGCACCCCATATTAAAAAAAAAAAAAAGAAATATACTGCAAGTTTCTTTAGCTATTTTATTGAACTTTCACATTTAAAACTCTACCTGGAAAAAAACTGCACTACTATCTTTCATTCTTTTATGGCTGCACTCAGCTCTAAGCCTTGCCCGTGTATATCCACATTCTTATTCACCCAGTGATGAGGTCACTAAAATAGTCAGGTTCCACACTTAGGCTGCTGACTGTGAAGAACCATGTTGCCTTGAAGGGTTTGTTATACAGTACCCAAAGTAAGGTGTACTGTTGAATATACAACATCAACCTCACACACTTTCCAAAGCATGACTTCATGGGAAAAGAACCCTGAGAACCTCAGTCTGATGCAGTGAATGCACAAGTCTTACCTAACCAAGGGAAAATTTCCAGTGTTCTGGAAACATTAACATTTTATAAAATTGTTTTCCTTGCTCAGAGAATCATAGAAACAGATGTAATTCTGAATGTCATGCATGCCCTTGCAGACTGTTGGCTTTCCAGTTTATTGCTATTTGTACTGATGTGACTATATCGAGACTGCTGGATCATCACTGCTGTTCCATGTTCTGTGCAGACACAGAAGCAGACAGATACCTTTCCCTTTGAGCTCAAAATGAACATGCTATTTATCTTTAAAGCTGCAAAAGCTGTTCTTTAAAAGAATATCATAGAATCATAGAATGGTTAGAGTTGGAAGGGACCTTAAAGATCATCTAGTTCCAACCCCCCTGCCATGGGCAGGGAAATATAATGTAACTTCTTTTTTTTTTCTGTAATGATTAGCAGTTACTACATCCTATGTTTCTTGGTGAGCTTTACTTCTCTCTGTCTTGTATTCTGCAGACACTGTAGAAGATGAAATGGAAATGGCCACAGTACGACATAGACCTGAAGCTCTTGAACTGCTGGAAGCACAGAGTAAATTCACAAAGAAGGAACTTCAGATCTTATATAGAGGCTTCAAGAACGTAAGCACTTCATTTTTGAATTTACCATCCATTTACAGGATAGGTCACTGCAATCTCAGCAGTCTAAGAATGACTGGCAATGAAGCTCATGGGATTCAGTAAATAAATACTGCTTGTGTGGTCAGGTGAGGAAACAGTCACTCTGAAACACCTGGGCTGTTTAACAACCAAAAGATGCAGAAAAATTAGAAAGCATCCAGAAGATAATAATCATGACTTAGGGTAGTAGGAGTTTGTTCAAGGTCAGACTGAAAATTTTGTTGATGTTGTTTGTCTAAAAATGAAATAATGGAAGAGAACATAAGTCGTGAAGAATTTGGTCAGGGAGAAGAAAGATTTTGATTTTTGTTTTCACTATAGCTATAACAAGAAGTTATTGGCATAAATTGAATCAGAGGAATTTTTTGTTAGGTGGATGGCAGTAGATAACTTCTTCAGTCTTTCCTAGCTCCCCAACTATAAAAACTTGTTATATCCCTTTAATGGAAGTCATCATTTGTGATTGGTTTTGCTGCTTGCTCTTTGGCAGGTCCAATGTTGTTAGTTGGAGGCGATCCCCCTGAAGACCCCAGTGTATGAGTGCAGTCTGCCTCCTTTTCAGTTGTGCACTTGCTGTCCTGTGGTGCTGGGCTTGGTGCTGTCATGTAAGGCACTCATGATTAGTATCATAGAATCATAGAATG
>NW_010249449.1:0-38920 GCF_000690775.1 Eurypyga helias
CACAGCATGATACATCACAATGCATCACAATAGCAACACAGCACGATACATTATGATACAATGTGACACTGTGATATATTACAATGCATTATGACTATGATAGCGACACAGCACGGCACATTATGATACAATGTGACACAGTGTGATATATTACAATGCATTATGACATGGTGACACAGCATGAGACATCACGATGCATTATGATACACTGCCACACCATAGGATACCGTATGATACACCATGGTACAATACCATACATCATGATCTAGCTGTATGGTACCGTAGTGGATCATACTGTAGGACCCCATTGTAGCAAACGGTATCATCCTGTACTGTCTCACAGTGTAGCAGAAGGTACTGCAGTGGGTCCCAGGGTGGTGTCTGGTGTTTCTTTTCCACTCGTTCCAGCTCCTAGTACTACACTGATCCGCATTCACGCAGAACTCGTTCTCAGCTCAGCTTTACAAGCTTCCCTGTCTTTTTCCTCTGCTGCTTCCCTTCCGCTGAGGGGGATGAAAGGTGGGAGCTGCTGTCTGGTGCTTTGCCAGCCGGGAGGAAGGCAGCAAAGCGAAAGCAGTTCAGACCCAGAGAAGCAGCAGCAGGAGTGCTGCGGGTGCTCCGTGACAGAGCTCCAGGCTAGCAGTCTCACCCACACCTTGCACTCAACTGAACCCGGGCGGCAGGGAAGAGGTCAGAGCTTGCCTGGACACTGCGGAAGAGGGAGGTGCCACCGAAACACAAGGCGGGCCTTGCTATTGCATCGCCTCGCCAGCAACAAAGATCAGTTTGCACCCACGGCGCAATGGGGTTTTATGTCTTTATTCAGGTGCCTTTAACCTTTTCTTCTTTCCTTATGTGGTTTTTCCCCTTTCTTTCTCCCAGGTCTCCGGCTTTCCTATCCATATGCCATTTTCTGAAGTCCGCCCTTTAATCGAAGCCGTACACAGCACAGGAGTTCATACCATCAACGCTTCCAATGCCGAATTCGCTCTAGCCGTGTATGCTCACGCTTATCCCCAGAACGTTCTCTCCGTATGGATTTACGTCGCTTCCCTTCTTCGCAACAGGTAGCATCCTCCCGCCAGAACAGCTCCAGAAACGTGGCAGATTTCTCGCACTGCTGCTTTGAGCTGCACCTTATTAAAAACAGAGCAAGCACCTCATTTCTATAGCTGCGATCACAAGCTTTACTCCCCCTGCCACCACGGAAGGTACTTCCTACTGCTGCGGAAGAGGGCGACCACTCAAAACTCCCGTACGAAGAGGTGACTTGCATGCAGGATCCTATTGCTCCTGGAGGGACATTGCACTCCTGAGCGCATTGCACCCACCCACCTACAGGGACAGCGCAGAGTAAAGCCGTAGGGTTGGGTCACCTCATTTTCAGGGGAAACCCGCTCCCCAGAATCACACCTCACAGACCAAGTTTTTAGTGAGTCGGTTGAGTTTATCCCCAGCAGTTCTCCCTCTTCGGAGACACTGGCATTCAGAGTACAAATAGTTAGTTTTCCAGTACCTGTGTTCCAGAACAAAACCCAGGGCTATTTACCTAGGAATAAACCTCATGCACCCAACAGCCAGCAGGGAAGGCCGTACTTAAATTATTTTTTAGGAAGCTGCTGTTTCTGCCCCTTCATACTTAAGGGTCTCTAAAATGTTGTCTTACACCTCTAAATGGTGCTGGCATAAAGTATTTAATAAACATTTATACCAAAAACTAAGTGGAAGCTCATTCCTTTTATACAAGAATCTGATTAAATACCTTTGGAGTACAAGACCCTTACTGCAGGTCACCCTAGTATGAGGTCACCCTAGTATAAGAAACAAGGAGGGGTATTTGATTGAAATTGAAGCTCCCGTCTTGGGGTGTGAGTAGTGGTGTTAATCGTGAATGCTGACAGAAATACACATGCTTGCCCTGCAGTTCCATTGCGAATTAAACTCTTCCAAGTGAAAATCATGGTGGGTTGAGCAGGGATGTCCATCAGAACACCAGGAGTGGTGTTGAGCTTTATCCCAGCCCGTTGCTGAGCGATGCTCTCCCCTAGCATCGGTCGGCACTGCAGGAGCAGCCGCTTACCCACTGGAACGTTTGGGTGCCAAAGCACACGTAGCGCAGCCTGCCCGAAGCCACGCTTGCCGGGATAACCGCATCTTTGAGACACCCCTCCCGGGGGCCTCCAGCCCGCCGGCACCACCAACGGCCAACTGCACACACACATGCCGGTACTTCCCCCTTCCTGGCTGCTCTGCCACGTCAGCAGGAGCCGGACAGCGTCAAAACCTGCTGCCTGTCCTCTGCGCCAGCCACGCCTGCAAGCCGACCTCCCGGGCACCAAGGGTCTTGAAAGCTACAGCCGTCACCATGCCTGCGTGTCCTGAGTAAATACTACTCAAGGGTACTTACCCAATTAGTAAACAGGTAGAAATTTCGACACACCTTGTCAGTCTTCAAATTAGGCAGAATGGGGAAAAAAGCATGTCTGCCTTCTGCAAAAGCTGCCTCTTCTCTGCCCAAGAGAAGACACACCTGCAACTACGAATCAAGACTGACATCCCCCTGAAGTGGTTTCAGAAAGAAAACACACCAAAACAACCGCCCCCCCACACACACACACACACTGCACAGCTGACAGCTCTGCTCTGCACCCCCAGCCCCCACCCGCCCCAGTCTCTGCAGCCACCCGCCGTGGGTGCTGCGCCTCACACGCACGGAGAGTCAACGGCTACGCACAACGTCGTCTTGGTGGGAATGTTTTATTGGAGTACGTCTTTTCAAGCCCAAATACAAAACCAAATGCAAAAGGAAGGTGGGAATCTCCCTAGTTTTGCCATATAAAGAACAACTTCAGGATGAGAGGAAAGGGAAGAAACAAGGCTCCTACCGCTGTGTAACTGTTACCCAGATGCAAACAGTACATTTCAAATTCTCTGCAGAGCTTTATGTTGTACTTACGGTTTCAGAATTAAAAAAAACCATTCACGTAGCACAAAATAATCCAGTAAAGTATATTTAAGTGCCAAACTTGGAAGAGAGTGGCATTATAAAAAAACAAAACCAAACCCAAAAATTAACATTTTCCCATCTTCCCCAAATGAAGTAAAACCGAACCCCACACCCTTCCGACCAGATGAGACTGTGTGAGATTGTTAACACCACTGGACAGCACACTCCTAATGAAGATTCTGAGGTTGCAGGCAGGGGCGGGCTAGTACGAACAGGTCTCGCTCCCGGGGCCGTTAACACACGATGCGAACTGCAGGTAAAGTGCATGAGAGGAAGCCTGCTCAGCTAAATGAAGTAGACTGAAAGGTCAGAAGTCAGCGGTCATTCGCCAGAGCGGCAGCAGGCCCGAAAACCACACTGCAAGTTCTGGCATCCACTGGCGGTTTCAGCATGAGGACCTGCGCAAAAACAGAACAGAGGTGAAAAGGAGAACAGGCCGTTTAATTCTCATAACCCGGTCATTGGGAAAAATGGCTCTTTTTTTAAGGCCCTGAACGTCACTCAGCACTGTGCAGCCAGAAACGCTGCCAGGACCTACCACCGCGTAAAAACCTCAACTGGAACGGAGATTTCTGCTCCGCTGGTTCGGTCCCACGGAGCCAACCCATCCCATGCGACATGGACGTATGGTCAGCAACACCAAATGAGCAAGTGCACACCAGCTCTCGGAGCTGAGGGATGCTTTCACCGTGCCTATCGAATTCCCGTTTTCCAAACGCACCGATGACCTCACAGCATTACCAAGGGAACCGTAATGTCCGAAATCATTTCTACTATAATGGAAACTGCTTTTTAGTCCGGAATGTTTTTTTCTCCGTGAAAACTTCACAGTGGGCCAGACTCACGTAGTCTGACTGGAAACTCAAAAAAACTAAGGAGAAAATCACTTGCAGTATCACTGCAGTTGCCAGGAGCCGTAAGGCTAAGCACTAGCCAAAGAGAGTTGGGAGCACAGGCCATATAAACCACCACTATAACTCTACCCACCTCCACTTACCTTCCCTTCGGTCATCCCTTTAATTTGAAACGTTAAAGCGACCAAGAGATAAGAAGCTATTACATTTATTAGCACAGGCTTTTATTTCCTGCAGCAGAGACACAAACACGTTCGGGTTGGCTGAAGGCTGGCACCCAACGTACACTGGAAGCAGGTTGCTGCGTTCACTAAAACCAGGACAAGATAAATTCCCCCTCCCACTCACCCCCCTTTTAATATGAGACAAATCAAAGAATATTTAAGGTGTTTTTCATACATTTAGAAAAGGACTAGCGAAATAACGTGATGAACTAGGGCACCATGCTATGTCTGGCTTGTTGTTTCCCCTTGAACGGTAACTTAAAGTCATAATTCAATTACTCTCCAAGAACCGGGTGCCTGGAAACCGGCTTTCTGCTTCGTGCCACACACCGACCAGCAATATTCTACAAGGTAATTAAGTTAACACCCGTGAGACTGCATAAAACCAACCTGAAGCTGCACTGCAGGACAACTGTTACAGTATGCAAACAGTGAACCTCATCTGTCAGTGAACTCGTTTTCCTTTTCAAACCTTTTTATTCCCCTGAAAATCTGATCCTCCCAGTCACTTACGAGCTACAGATTGAAAGGTTCTTCACAAGTCCTTTAAAAAGGAGACTCAGGCGCTTCCCAACAGCTGGTTTAGCCGAGCATGTTCTGTGCAGCAGCATTTTCCGAGTCGGAGCTGACCTTCCCCACTGCTGCCCCAGCTACGCAGCGCAGCCAAACTTGAGAGCAACCATCACATTCCTAGTAAAACGCTTATTGTCTGTCGTGGTACAGAACCACAACACCCCAGGGAAGGGAATACTCAGGACACTTCAATACTGGTTTCCATCCTTTTCTTGCTCATTTTCAGAATTCTCCCTCATGCCCGTAACTGGAACGTAAACGCTGCCCTCCAAGGTCTGGCCAACGCTCCACCTAACCCTGCCTTCATCACTGGCAGCAGCACGCATTAGCCAGGGAGACCACAGGAGCCTACCACACATCCCTTCTGCATGTGCCCAGCATCCCTGACTGCTGTTGTAGGGACACTGAAGTCACAGAACGGTTTGGGTTGGAAGGGACCTTAAAGCCCATCTAGTTCCACCCCCCCTGCCATGGGCAGGGACCCCTTCCACTAGACCAGGTTGCTCAAAGCCTCATCCAGCCTGGCCTTGAACACTTCCAGGGATGGGGCATCCACAGCTTCTCTGGGCAACCTGTTCCAGTGCCTCACCATCCTCTCCGGGAAGAATTTCTTCCTGATATCTAATCTAAACCTCCCCACTTTCAATTTAAATGCATTTCCTTAAGTATTTATTTGGTTATGGTTCTGTTGTGCAGGCATTTGTTTAACCTCTTTTTAAACCTGCTGATACCAACTGCTTCCTCAATTCCCCACGGGACCAAGTTCCAGAAGTTCATGGCACTGACTCAAAGCCGATGGCCTACCCACCTCGCCTGCTGTCACCGAGCTCTCGTACTGCAGAACCTGGGGACTCACTGCAGCACACTCACCTCATCTACTGCCTTGCCAGTTTGTAAACAGTCATTCCCCTTCCCGCCACACTGGAACATTCCAGCCTTTTGAGACTCCTTGCCAGACAGCTGCTCAGTTCCCTGCCTCTTTGTAGCAGACCTCTTCTGTAACTCATTACACACACTCCTCAAGATGGGGTGGGGTCCAAAACCGCATGCAGTACCCCAAATGCGGGTGCCCCGAGGCTTCCAGGACCATGCAGCAACACCCTCACTTTCCTTGGTAGGTGCTGTTAAAGAACTGATGAAATGAAATGTTCAGGGTTCAAACCTCATCTCCGGAAGTCTCCGCCCCTGTATTCTTTTTTAACACACAAAGGCAATTCCCGTAATTTGGAGGGCATTTTATGTTCTTACTACAAGGCAGTAAATGCTATTAATGGTTGTTGGAACAGGAGAGCTATTTGGTTAGGACTCATTTAATGCACATTTTGACATGGCAACTGATCCCCTCCATCACAGGTCACTTATCTCCTCCATCAGTGCTGTATCCCTCCTTAGCTGGCTCGTTTTACATGTGACACAGCCAAACTGCAGTGCCTTGACTCCTGACAGCCACGAGACTGGCTTTGTTTCACTGACTTTATTTACTACAACTGACTTTTGGCGACACCTCTTTGGCTTCCTCATCTCCCATTTCCCTGCTCTCTCCTACGGACCTCACTTGGACCGGACTTTGTTTTCAAACCGCGTCTGTTGAAATTCAAACAGCCTCTTTAATCTTGCCAAAATACTCTGTTTTCTTTGGACTCCGTATACACGGTCTCCAATCCGTCTCACCTCGCTGACGCACCAGCTTAAGCAATACGGTATCGGTACACAGTTCCTTTTCTGCTGTCCAGTGAGCGAGAGGCTAACTTCACATCTTTGACGGGGCTGAATCACTGTCCAAATGGTCTCTTTCCCCTGACTGTGCAGACTTACTGAGCACTAGCAGTGAAATGCCTAAATTAAATGTGTTTTGGGCTGGTTCACCTGGGAAGGCAAAGTGAACCAGATGAGCATCTCACCTGCCAGAGTCCACATGGCTCAGCTACCTCTGAACGGGACCCGTTGCAATGCTCCTTACACACGTCTGGTTACTCAGATGCTGCAGGTGACCCAGAATAAAGCTCTGCTGACTCACGATGAGCAGCTCTCAGTGTTGTCAGGTAAAGTATGTACAAACACACCCTGCTACACAACACAACCTGTACAAACACACATGGGGCACAGCTATTGGGTGACTCCTTTTTCTTACAGGACAAAACAATTTAGTTAAAATCTTCTAAAAAGAAGTGAGGCCTTTCAACACGTGACCAAGAGCCACTCCAGCCAGGACACCACCACATCCATTCAGCCACTTGTTCTAGTTCTCACCTGTGGCAGCGGAAACACTCAGGTGGCCTACAGGGCCCCTGACCCAATGAGGAGTCAAAAGAAAAGGAATAAAAAAAAATCAAAGCTTTCGGCTACCCCAGTTCTTGCTGGAGTCTGCCAAGCAGCTCAAAGCCTAGTGCTGGCCACAGGAAGGCAGCAGGAACCAGCTGGGAGGAACACAGGGGAAGGAAAGACTTTTTTCAAGGTGACCACCAGCAAGAGGCTCCTTCCTCCACAGTTAATGGTAAGTGTGGCAGAAGTAACACATTACTGTGGAACTACCAAAAAAAGTGATCAAATTAAGCATTAGCTTTAAAAACATTATATAAAGGCACATTCAAATCTGAGTTTGCTTAGTGCTACCCTCTATCAGCCTTTGGAAAAGTTACAATTACAGACCTTTATGAGAGCACCCTGGTTATCTGTGGAACTCAGAGAGACCAAACCCTCGAAGTCAAACAGCAACAATGCAATCCCATACAAATCCGCACATAGGAGTCCATAAATCCTAACAGAAATTGCAAAGTCTTGGCTCCATTGCTGGAAGACGGATCAAACTACGACCAATGAATTTCTACATGCCAGGTGAAAAGGGTGAATCATCAGAATTAGCACAACTATTTCACTAATGCCTTATTCTTCAATTACAGCACCAGAGGATATCAGCATTAAAAAAACCCTCCTCAAAGTGAATCATACTTAAAAGCTGCAAAGAGCTCGTGCTGCAGAACTTAGGGAGCCCTGTTCTTCTAATCACGAAGCTGACGGCAGTCCAGGCGCGAAAGCTGAGAACACGGTAAGGAGACTGAACACAGCTGGATAAAACCAGCTGTTAGAAGGGGTGTACACAGACAGATTTGTTCTCAGCCGAGTTACCTAACTCCAAGTCTCCATCGGCTGAGCGGAACAGAGGTAGAGATCCGGAGCATTCGTATGCAAACCCAGAACCGAAGGCATACTAACAGTAGGCAGAAAATGAATGCGGGAGTGCGTGCAAATCCATAGTCTCCGCCCGTAAAAACTGTGCCGTGCTACTGCTGCACAACAGCAGCCCATGACTCGATCCCAGCTGAGGGACAACCCTAACGGCTCTGCTGTCTCAGGCCTAACCTACGGAAGAGGGAGAGCAGCTCTTGCAATCACAGAATGGTTGGGGTGGGAAGGGACCTTACAGACCATCTAGTTCCAACCCCCCTGCCATGGGCAGGGACACCTTCCACTAGACCAGGTTGCTCCAAGCCTCATCCAGCCTGGCCTTGAACACTTCCAGGGATGGGGCATCCACAGCTTCTCGGGACAACCTGTTCCAGTGCCTCACCACCCTCTCCATGAAGAACTTCTTCCTGATATCTAATCTAACCTAGTTCCAAAGAAAACCTGAAAACTCCAACCACGCTGCCGAACGAGCCCAGCAAGCCCTCCACAAAAGAAACCCAACGAAGCTGTGTGTACGGCCCCTGCCAGGCTCAGGATTCATAGAAATAAACCTGAAAACGGGCTGCAAGTGAAAGGTAAGCCCCTGTATGTCAACAGACGACAAAGTGGCCTCTTTGTTGTTCAAAGATGACTAAATTCCATGATGTTGCCTCCATGTTTTGTCCTGCAAGACTGAAGGGTTTTCTGACACGATTCCAGAACACACCTCCTTCCCCGAAAACAATCCCTGATGAGCTGGTGGGCAAAGAAGATTATGACATTATTCTCTCCATGGTTACAGACCGGTAGTCGTGCAGCAGCTAATCATACGACCCAGGTACGTGCGAGCAAACAAGCAGGTTTGATTTAAGTCAGACAGCCACTGCTTTTAGACACGCCAGATGATACAGAAACAGTTCAAGCTGTGACAGAAATCCTGCTGCCCACGGAGTGGAATAGGGCACTGGTTTCACACTCAACGGCCCCATCACAATGAAGCTGGAGCGAGACCACAAACAGTGCCCAGATAAAACCACAGGGGATCCAGTTACAAAAGGCTGTTTCCCATCTCAGAATTCCGCTAGGACACCCCTGTAAATTTTTACTGACTTCCTTCTTAAAAGGAAACAGCCACAAACTTCTGAGATGCTACTGTTGTGCGATAGATGTGAGAAGTCAGACAACAACAGCCTCTCCCTCCTGTCGGTTTCTCTCTACAGGAGTACAGCCTTCATCCCGAGGCTGCACGATGCTTTACGGAACCAAGCAGGGCTTATACGCTCACAGCTTCCAGCAGGCAGTGAAAGGGAGAGAACAAACAGGAAGAGGATCAGGACAACTTTACAGAATAATTCCAGAAGCTATTCTGTTTAAATATAAATAATTTCTTGAGGATATTAGGGAACAGCCGGGCTTTAAAGTGGCAGACTCACACAAAAGAATCTGGCTTTGTCCGCTAAGACGACACAGCATGTTTTAGGGACAAAGAGAGAAACAGAAATGCCTGAAGATAAATCAGAACGTCAAGTCTGGTTATTACTGAGAGAGGTGAGAACAGAGGGAAAATAGCAAGCAATCAGGTGTGAAAAGGGAAAAGGCTTTCAAACTGGTCTTTGAAGACATCTTTACACTCAACACAATGCAGGAAGGAGAGTCAGTGAAGGGTTTTTTAGAAAGGGACCTCAGAATCTTCAGGTTGAAACACCAGAAGGTTTTTAAAAGCTGTGATCTGGATGCAATGGAAGGAAGGAGCACAAAGCAAGTGTCTCAAAAGAAGAAAAAACAGCAGTCCGTGTCAAAACAGTGCATAAGGCAGGGCAAAACACGATTTAACACCTCCACTTCCAATACTGGGGTTCAAACCAAGTGCGACAGCTTCTGCCTGTTTCAGAGGGCTGAACACCCACGTGTCAGGCCAGACCGACTTGTGCTCCCATGCCCCTGCTGTGGCTGCATCCCAACAGAGATGCACAGTACCCAGCTGAACGTCACCAACTACCAGGGAATGTAATTTCATTTTAGAGACAATTAGCTCATAATCCTGTGACCTCAGTTATTACCTTCCTTTTCCCTTCCTTTCTGTTGCACTCATCTGTTTTAAATTCACACACAGAATGCGAGTGACACCACTGTTGCCCCCGTCTAACGCTCTGACGGCTTGTGGAATCTAACATAATAGACTGCATTCCAGTGGGGTCAACACCGAAAGGCTTGCACCATACATGTATTTCATGCATTTATCCAGAACCTGCTCCAGCTTAGCTCCATCCCTAAGCCACCGAGTCAAGCAAAACCAGAAAACCTAAGTTACATTTTCTGTAACGACATGTGAAGGTAGGATGAAAAATGTACTCTACCAAAGCTACTGCAATAGGGGAGGGAGGTCTGCATGGCAAAGCACGTCATTCCTTTCCTAAACATTACTGCTTGGGCACCAAGCTGGTGAAGCCTCTCCCTGAAGTTATGACCATAAAGCAAATGTACAGTTACATAGTTTACAGGGAAGATATGGGCAGGGAAAGCGTGTATTAGCTATAGGGAGACTATGCTAAACTAACGTATGGGATACATGGATTAAAAGTGTAGGTAACAGAACTGTACTAGTGTCAAGCAAAACCTCCCAAAAGCACAAGTGAGAAAAAACTGACTGAACAGTTGCAACTTCCTAATTAATCTAGGAAACTTGGTGCTACACAGCCAAGAAAAAGCAAATTTTTAGTGGTTCTTTTTGTTTTGAAAAGCGTCTTTAAACCAAAGATCACTCCGCAGAGAAGCATCACGTCTTCATAAACAGACATTACCGTTAATGTTGTCACAGTAGTAAAAGTGTTCATCGTTCAGCGAAGGGCATGCAGAAACTAAATCCTGCAGGCCTGCACCAGTTACAGTGAGACAACCCGAGAGGTTAAGGTGTTCCAAATGCGGCAGTCCTCCTCCCAGAGTCAATGCCCTGTAGACAGACAAGAAGAGAGGTGTTAAGGGCCAGCACAGCGCTGGACTGACACTCCTCAACATCACCGAGTCACAGGCTTAACAAAAAACACACCTCTAGTAAACCATGTACTTTTAAATCTGGCAGTTTCACACCCTATAAAGGGGATCAACCGTGAATCTGCATTAACAGATATGAAAAATGAAGCCATGCTATCAATCCCTTCTGAGAGACGTAAATGGTAAATCACTCTGTTCATGAATGACTCCAAAGATGACGAAGTATTTCAACTACCAAGACATTCTTCTCCAAAACACCACATGTTCCAGCATCTCTTCCAGCGTTACGTATTCCTCAACCCTCCCTGAAAACATGACAGTCCAAGTTTGGTGCATTGTGCTTCCGAAAGTGTTTTTTGTTAAAATAATTTTGGAATCTAAATTTCTATTTTCCTAGGGCTAGGAATTCAAATTTTTATTTTCCTAGGGCTGACAGCAGACCCTCTCTCGGCCAACATAACACCTTATTATTCAAGTGGAATTGCCTGTTTTTCCTCCAAGCTCCTTACAGAGAGTTACAGAGAGCTTGGCAAAAGACCTAACAGCCTCATGGATGGATCACACCTGAGCAGTCACTCCCCGAGGCTGCTCGTTTCTCTGGGGGCTCACAGGGCAGCCAGCCCAAGTTCAAACACAAACACCTCACCCGCCTGAAAAAACACACCGGGCTTGAGTCATCAAGCTGCAAATTCAAGCCAGGACAAAACCAAAAATGCCTTTGGAGCATCACCGTACAGCTTTCCCCACTCAGCAGGCAGAAGTGGAACTGTTGACCCCAAAACCAGCTATCGGTTAACAGCTTTCCCATGACATGATCTGGCTATTGTTTCCATAAGGTGGTTTCATCCTCTTTCCTCAGGGACTCAAATTATTCTGCTGAGGGCAAGAAACACTTGCTGCAGCACGCTCTCTGTTCTTAAATACCATCTTTTATCCAAAAAGCACCGGTGGAGAACAAGCACCACTACTAGATCCTTCCCATGACTCAATGGCCAAATCTCCCTCGGGTCTTAGCTTACTGAGTCATGAAAAAAACAGACCAGTAACATGCCAACTACTCACAGCATGACTTCACCACCACCCAACGAAATTCATTAGCACCAGTGCACTGCAGCCTGAACAGCAACAAGCTCAAACCCAAAGCACAGCTGCCTGAGGCAAGCCACCACTACAGGAGACATCTGAACCGCCAGTACTTCCCAACATCAAACGGGGGTGAAATCTCCAGAGAAACAAGTCGACACCAGCAGCACCTTGTGCTATTTCTCAGTTGACTACGGCATACAGTACAGGGAGGCATGAAGCCTTCCCACTCCAAGAAGCTTTAATGAGCCCCAAGTGCTGCAGCACACTTGAGCTGTACTGCAAGTACTTCAGGCTCATCCTGTTTTCATTATGAAGGCACAACTACATTTTTCTGACACCATATCAGTGTCACGTATTATCCTTCACAGGAAATTTTTCAACTCTTGAAGCCATCTCAGTGTTCAAGTTAACTGTTCTTTCTCCTTCATTGCATGAGGTCGTATTTAACATTATGTTCTCCAGATACAAAATTATCACAGAATCATTTAGATTGGAAAAGACCTTTAAGATCATCAAGTCCAACCATCAACCCAGCACTGCCAAATCAACCAATAAACCATGTCCCTAAGCACCACGTCCACATGTCTTTTTATTACCTCCAGGGATGGTGACTCCAACCATGCTTCCCTGGGCAGCCTGTTCCAGTGCTTGACAGCCCTTTCTGTGAAGAAATTTTTCCTAATATCCAATCTAAACATCCTCTGGCACAACTTGAGGCCATACCCTCTCATCCTATCTAGTTGGGAAAAAGAGATCAACACCCACCTTGCTACAACCCCCTTTCAGGCAGTTGCAGAGTGCGATAAGGTCTCCCCTGAGCCTCCTCTTCTCCAGGCTGAACCACCACAGTTTCCTCAGTCACTCCTCACACGACTTGTGCTCCAGACCCTTCCTCAGCCCCACTGCCTTTCTCTGGACACGCTCCAGCACATCAATGTCTTTCTTGCAGTGAGGGGCCCAAAACTGAACACAGGATTCAAGGTGTGGCCTCACCAGTGCCCAGTACAGGGGCACAACAACTGCCCTAGTCCTGCTGACCACACTGTTCCTGATGCAGGCCAGGATGCCATTGGCCTTCTTGGCCACCTGGGCACACTGCACACTGCTGGCTCATACTCAGCTGACTGTCAGCCCACACTCCCAGGTCCCTTTCCACCTGGCAGCGTTGCAGCCATTCATCCCCAAGCCTGTAGCATTGCAGCGGGCTGTTGTGACCCAAGGGCAGGAACCAGCACTTGGCTTTCCTGAACTTCATACAGATCCAGCTGGTCCATAAATTATGTCATTATCCAGATAGGGTAAATGAGATGTTACTCCAGTTTTATAAAGTTTCAAGTGTATTGACGGGTATAAAGAAAAAAATTAGTGAATCAATACTTTCCTAACAAGAAATCACTAAAGATTAAATGTTAAAGTGTTAGTATTGCCTAGAACAACAAATTCACAAAAAATACTTGACTTCAGATGGTACATCTGAAGATTTTACTTATTTTTAAATCCCCAAAGGAAAAGCTGGAGAAAGTTTAAGTCTGATACTATAAATATTTTAAAATGGAAAGACCACTTAAAACTTACCAGAGTTTCTTCAGTAAAATTTCTTCTACTGAAACTAGACAGATTCACCCCAAAATAACCCAAGAGATACAATCAGAAAAAAATTAGTGCAGCAAAATAGCTGAGAAACGTTCCCTCACCTGAGAGCGCGGTCTGTGACCTGGTAGCATCCAGAGAGACTGAGAAACTGAAGAACTCGTGCAGTCTCTTCATCTGTTTTCTCACTCCCAGAGTACGCAGAGTCTTTTTTCCCTGACTGCTTAGTCCTTGTTGGTTTCTGACACAGTGCAGAGGACTCTGGAAGTGCTCGAATAGTTCTTAGTGCTGTCCCAGCACAACAAAACGAGTGACTGCAGTAAATCAAGTCAGTAGAAGCACAGTGCTGCTGCCACCCTCGAGTCCTTAATCCATAAATGTCTCTACCATAGCAAGATGCAGAACAATTAATGTGGGATGTTGGTTCCATAAGACAAAACCCTTCAACATTTCTGTGTCTCCACTCCGCAGCATCTTCAATGTCAGCTAAATCATCTGCATCTAGCATCCACACGTAAGCGGAACCGAAGTTTTCCGAGCCATCAGGCTTAGTCCAATGCCGCTCACCATCGCCTCCCTCAATGAGGTTTTCATTGGTGATTTCATGCAAACAATTGTACTTCTTGTTGGGCTGCAGAGTAATCTCTTGGTTCTTCCACGAAGTCTTAGCATTCCTGTTTCTGCAGCTTTTCAAAATACCTCTGTTATGGGGAGTTGATAGGATACCCAGCGCTCTGGAAATCCTCTCTACAGCCACATCCGTGATTTTTTCACATCCAGACAGATCAAGGTGGCGTAGATTCTGACAACAACCAACTGAAGACCAACTGAAAACGGGAAAAAAGTAGTTTGATTGGTTGGCTTTTTTTTTTTATTTTTTGTTCAGAAACACGTGTTAAGGCTAAATATAAAAAAAGGACATTTCATAAGTAAAATACTTAAATGAATTCACAGAATAGTTTAAGAAAATACCCCAGGACGGGTTAGATCCGATACTCCAAGTACTGTATGTGCCTAGAAAAGTCATGCTGAAAGAAATGTGAAATGAATCTGTAACAACCTGCATTTTTTCCATATACTGAGATTTAAAAGTCCAAATCTGCCATACACTGAATCACTATTTAAACAGTAGATCAGACTGCAAACTCCAAACACATGTGACAGCAGTTTCAAAGAGCAGCTTCTGTTGTGTGTAACGTGGTTACCAAGAACCATCGTAGTTACCAGACAAGACAGATTAACTTCTCCAAAGACGAACTGAACTTTCTGAACTAGCAAATTCGACCCCTCCTCCCCCCAAAAATGACATCTGAGATGTAATATTCAAAGTATTTCAATAACTGTAATTTCTAGTATTTGAGTTCAAGCTTGGCTGTTTATACATACTGAAATATCAGTGTACTTAGATCATATATCCTGCTGTCAATTCCCATTTATTTCGGAGAGAATAGCTGGATTCCTGAAACACGTTCTGTGTACAGTATTATTTATCCCATAAAAGTGATTAAGATTAAGAGATGCTGATGAAAGCAGACTTTTTCATATTAACAACACCTCACCCCTTCAGCCTTATCTTTTTCAACCGAAACAGAGATTTGATGCACAGGAATACTGTTACATTATTAGCTATAAGAGTATACAGCTGATTTAAGTGACCTTTACCCTCCCACAATTAATAGTTAACTGCCAATTACTTTCCCTAAGCAATCACCTGAATTTACAACTAGCCAAGCTAATTTTCCGAGTTACAAATTGGGGTGTTGTAAATAATAATAATAATAAGAGACAACATATAAACTGGTATATGAGGAGCAGCAACTAATAGAAGTTTCACTAGAGATTGACAAAAGCTCACAGAGATTGATTTATGAGCCACAGAAATTCCATAAGGCTTCTATTTCAACAGCAACAACTCGCACAGGCCGCTGAGTGTTGTTACCAGCATCCACGCTGGTACGTTCCCATGTTGCTAACACACAAAACTTGAGCGCGCTGTATGATCAAAGTGCTGAACACTGCAACAGCCACCGAGTCCCAGCATCGCATCAGGACCCACTAGTGCAGGCTTTACGTCCAAGCTCCACCCCACTGACAGCAATTCAATTTCCACAGGCTTCAGTAAAACCCAGGAATCCACCCCAAGCCTTCCAGCTCTGCCTGCCATTTGATCAGTGTTTGAAACAGCAGCATTCCAACCACCAGCTATATGAGAGCAAGAACCACCCTGAGTGACTCTACAAAACCCGTGGACAATTTCAAGCTGTTAACACTGGAACAAAGCACAGTTATTGTCACAGCTAGCCACGCACTGACGGGCAGTACACATGCCACAGCGAAGACAGATCATTTTAAATGGCTATTACAGAGTTACATGCTTCACTTTTGATTTCATCGATTTGTTACTCTGGTTCAGTTCTTGGTGATGTGTGAATCCTAAATGCCATTTCTCTATTTCCCTCTTTACTGACAATGGACTAAGACACATTTGAATGTTCTTCCCTCTCAAAAACCTGGATTTTTTGTTTGTTTGTTTTATTCCTGAAGGAAACAATCGTCTAACCTTTCAAAGGCAGAGTCTGAAATATCAGTTTGTGTGAGATCCAAATATTCCAAGTTGGGGCAAAGCTCCAAGATCTGTCTAACCTGGAAAAGGAAAGGAAAATAATGAGCAAAGACACAAACCAGCAGGGCTGCACACAGCATCAAGAGACCCCATACAAATTAACCTCCTCTTTAATTGCAACACATTTCCACTACCAAGTGTTTTAAACTTGGGCACATTGGTTGCTAATTAGAGGTTGCATTAGCCACAATTACTAAATGCCAGTTTCAAATTACACACCATTTTGCTAGACACTGCAGAACTGTAGGCCAATACCAGTGTCTTCACTGAGGAGCCTGCATGAGGGAGGACACTATGAATTAAGCCATGAAGTAAACGTTTTTCCATCTGTGCTATGTTAATGGCAAGTGAATCTTCAGCTGCTTCCTCTGCAAAATAAAACCAAAAGAGAAGGACTTAAAATATGCTTTGAATCACTTGGAATTTACATTGCTATCTTACGTCAAACAAGTTATCAGGAAACTAAAGCAAGCTTAACAAGGCCCAAGTTTCAGAAAGTACCTTGTATCAAACTTCTGCTGGATTCCAGCTCAACATACCACTTCAACATCATCTTTAATAACTATCTGCTTATCTTTCTGACAGTCCTGAAGAGCTGGAGTGCAATAGCAAAACAAGAAGAGTCTTAACAGAAAATTATCATTAAAAGACTTGGAGAAATATTTACTACAGACTGTGTACCGCTCAGGGCTGTCTGGGGCAGCCGTTCCCACTGACTTGCTTCACACATGGAAATACTCCCTCAGAGAGCATTTCTGTGATATAACAGCTCAAGACAAATTTTAAATAAAGCCTAGAAAGCATTAGGATGCACGATGATTGATCCAAATTTCCTGAAGATTAAGACTAGCTTTTACCTCCCTCCTAACTCCAGACACATGCCCATAACTCTTTTTCTACCTGCACTCGTTTGCTCTCTTCTAGATGAATCAATTCCACTCATTACAACAGCTGCCTGCTTCTGCCTCCCCTCACAGCCCTCCCCCACCACTCTCCCTCCCTTAATTATTTTGTCTTTCCACTCAGCTGGGAGAAGGGATGACATGAAGATGAGGAGAAAGAGCACTCCTTTCAGGAACCTTAAGTAGTTGCTAGACCAAACTTCTAAGTTCTTCTTCACTGTGTAACTCTGCTGGGCTTAGTAAGGTTCTGTCTAGATCAAATGCTAAGTTTCACTGCATTTGTCATTATTTTAAATGTACTGGAATAGACTATGAAAAAAATCTGTACTTTAAACTGATTTTACAGAAAAGATGCCATTTCACACATTTATTTCTTATACCTATGTCATCTTCAGGGAAAACTGAAAACAAAAAGACACCACCACCAAAAGTCAGAATTTACCTACCGGATTCATCGATGTCAGCATCTTCATCCCATTCCTGGAAAGCACGACTTTCATCTTTTCTATTTTTCACCCATTCCTCATCAGGTTCCATCTCAAGATCTGCCGCAGGACCACTATACCAATCACCTACTCATCACACAAATACCCCCCACCCCCAAAAAAAGGAAGGAAAGGAAAAAGAATAAAACAAATTAAGACAAGCTTCTCATTAGCGCAGAAAACAGCAGTGGTAACTTCTCGGTACACTGTGACCTGGCCTATAAATGAATTTTGCCTTCATCTCAACTAAGGTTGGACTGAACCTTCATATAATTATTGTTTGATCTATATTTTAAAGCTTCAAAAGGTTCCTGAAGCAGTTTCAGTACCTTTACAGAACTCACAGCCCATTGTGCTGTTCAGGGACATGCCTGTTGTCCTTATTTTCTTACTAGGGATCAATACGATTGCCAAAATAATAGAAATTATTACGGAGTATTTGGGCTATGTAAGGGCTGAAGTTCTTTCTGATAGATAAATTAACCATGAACTTTTAGTATAATACTTGTTTAAAGACATTTCTGTTTTCCTCTGGAATCTCAAAGGCACAGTCAACCAAGGATGTATTTTATTAGCCTGTTTTTAGTCACTGCACCTGACAACTCCAGGCTAAGAAACCCAAGTTCCAGAAGTAGCCTACTAACAACAGCTGCACAACACTCAGTTACAGCACACATATGACCCAAATCAACAGACGGTCGTTTTTAGAATACCAGGATAAACATGAATATCAGCAACAGCTCCACTGTTTTATCTGGCAGGGCACTCCCTCTCCACTGCACAGAGATAGCTTACTTCTAGTTTGGGCATACTGTAGTGTTGGGCCTGGTGTAAGCAGGACTGCCGGCTCCCCCAGCACAGACATGCTTAAAACAAACAGCTTATCCTCCTCTCGCACTTGTGGGAGATCCTACTAACCCCAAAGCAAGGGCAACCCCTGTGGGGCGGTATCTAAAGGAACAAGGTTTCTTGTATCAGCAACGCAGTGACAATGAAATCCTAATTAAGCATCAAACAACTGTGAAGCGAAAGGTTTGGGTAACATTTCCCATCCTCTTTAAGCCATTTTTGTAATGTATAAAAAGCCTCAGAAGCTCTCTCTGTATTGGGGGGGGGGGAAGAAAAATTTAACAAAGCCTGTAGTTTTACGTTTTTCTCCTCTGGCAGTAAATTCTATTTGAGAAGCTTCCACCCCATTTAGAGCACTCCTGCACAAACAACTGCAGTGGTATAGACAGGATGTCATGAAACTAGCTACCTGTTGCACCACACACAGGTTTAGGAAGAAGTCATTTTAAGTAGTTGCCAATTATCATTTTTGCATAACACTGAATTATCGAGACTATTAGGTTTTAGGTGAAAATGAAAATGTAGTACTTTGACTCCAAAACCTTTCCTCTCCACTCAGTCTTCTGCATTTAGCTCTGCTTTGCCTTTAGAAGCAGCTGTAAAGGTATGACCAGAAACAAGTTTTTGCCTTTTATGTATCCCAAAATTAATTTACATATGACCTTTACCATATGACTCCAACACTTACAAAGGCACATAAAGTACAGCTTAGTTAACAGCACAGGTGGTCCCCTTTTAACTCACCTACACTGGCATGGCAGCAATTGTGAAGCCTGCACGGCCATACTCCAGAGATGGTTTAATACTCACATAAATATGGTCAAATACAAATATTTCATAGAATCATAGAATGGTTTAGGTTGGAAGGGACCTTAAAGACCATCTAGTTCCAAACCCCCTGCCATGGGCAGGGACACCTTCCACTAGACCAGGTTGCTCAAAGCCTCATCCAGCCTGGCCTTGAACGCTTCCAGGGATGGGGCATCCACAGCTTCTCTGGGCAACCTGTTCCAGTGCCTCACCACCCTCTCCGGGAAGAACTTCTTCCTGATATCTAATCTAAGCCTCCCCACTTTCAGTTTAAACCCATTACCCCTTGTCCTGTCACTACAGGCCCTGTAAAGCTACAAATATACTCTGATAACTTGTAAGTGCCCTCACTAGAATACAGAGTGTTTTGTCTATTTGAACAGGTGCTTTTTCAAGGGGTACACTTCTCAGTAGGAAGTTTTAATTAACAGGAGAGTTTGAGGAACAGAAGTTATAACAAACCACTTAGTCCTTATTGCAGAAGTTAATGAAGATAGATATGTGAAGAATACTAAAACTAACATTCATACAGTTTTTCTTTGAAGTTTGAATGTAAAAAGCAAGAACAGACTGTAAGGAAATGTTAGAACTCCATTTGTTTTAAACTTCGATTCTGCAGTTCGGTCTGAATCACAAGACAAGACTTCCCCGAGGAGATCATGCTAGTCAGGAACTAACCAAAAAGACGTGTTTTATTTCTACCTAGTAACCTAATGAAGTAAAAATAGTACAGATATAGGTGTAACAGCAGCACTGAATTCAAAAACCTGTAGATATTTAAATTATAGTTAAGAGGTCGTATTAGTGAATACGCTTGTTAGCATTCACAGAAGCAAACAAACCTCAGTAAAAACTAATCAACAGTTTGTATAAAGAGCTACTCAGGAGTTACAACCAAGAAAGCTTTCATTTTTTTACTGCTACAAGATGGAGGTATGTTTGGGGGATTTTTAACATTTAACCAAGTTTCAGGGCACTGTCCTTGCCAGAAAGGTACACCCTTCCAGCACGCCCAGCTATCAGGCTCACTGGACATGACAGCCTATACCAAAACGTCCTGTCCCATAGACTCAAATTCTGGTACCAACATGCTTTCAAATAAAGAATCCAATTTGACTTACCTCTGGCCCAGCGAACAGGATAAAGGTGTTTCCAGAGAGATCCAGTTTTAGCCAGCTGGGACCATTCAGTGCTTACTTGACTACACTGACATAACTCTTGGGGGTTAAGGTAACTGAAAATGGTCACCATTACTTCAGGAGGAAGATTAGTAATATTTGTGGTGTGCCCTGTTACCTCGGTTTCTGAAACACAGAAAGTGTGTGTTAAGTGAAGCACACCATCATAGCTTTACGTAACGAAAGCGGAACTCACATTCTGACCAGAGCAATCTAAAAAATAGCATCTGAAAAAAGTTTAAACAATTGTTTGGCAAAAAAGTTGAAAAGATAGGTATCGCTTTGGCTTTAAAAAGCTCACACTAATACCACCTTGAACACAACAATGACAGAAAAATTTTAAAAATAAAACAAAAAAAATCAGCTCAGCTTCTGTTTGGCATTTTGTTAACTGGCTAGTTTTTTCCAACCCTGACCCAGCAAAGGTCCAAAAAAAAACCTTGGACAAAAGTAAACTCCTGCTACTCAACCACAGCAAGATGAAAGGAGTATCTGGTATAAATGAAATGCTTTAAACAAACGCATTATGTCACAGATGAGATATATACCTGCTTTGCCACATTCCCAGGAAACAGTACTAGCACACAGAAACTACCAGCTGGGACCACTCTCCCTGGAAGTGCCCAACCTCTTGACTGGGACACAGCAAGAAGTCCATGCTTAACTCTTGGCAGCTGCCTCATTTTATTTCTAGCTTTAACTGCAGGCATAGAAAATTAATTTTATGTTCTGAATGGTGACAAGCCATTCAGGCTGGAAAGCAACGCTAAACCCTAGGTCAGAGACTAAAATTCGACTACTGTAATGAATACTTCAGTGAACAGCAGTAGGAACCATCTCCCATAGCTCTCCATTATCGCCACAGTACAGAGAGCTGCAAACTATATAAAACAAGTTCAAGGCTTGGGTCAGTGGGTTTTTGTTGCTTTAAGAGAATTTTGAATGCTTTAAGGACAATTTACTAGAACAGTCCTTATTTATCTAAGGACTGATGTCCTTAGACTAATGTCCTTAGAAATAGCAGGTTTCACAAATCACTGGGCATTGGCTTTTACAGTTAGGACACAAAACACCTAAGACACTACAGTGAGACAAGGATCAGTTTTCTTTTTGCAAAGAAGCTTCAAAAAAGTGAGCATAATGTAAACTTTACCCTGTGATAATCTACTGCTACTTCCAAAAAAAGTATAATTAAATAGGGTTTCATTTGACCAATCAATATCTTTATTCATATACCCGGTGAGTCGTTGCAGGTAGACTACAGAGAATTTCACACTAAAATGCAGTTAAACCAGCACAGGACTCCAAGCTGTGTTATTTTCTTCCATTTTTTTAAAACATGGATGCAGGACACATACTTCCCTCTCCCTAAAGTCTAGAGCACAAGCACTGCAGAATTATTACTGTCCCGAAATGGCTACTCCAGCTAGACTCAACAGCAAGTAAGGCCATAAGGCTACTTCTGTCACATTCATCTGTTCAGATTCAATAGTATTTCACACCACGGACCATGATCTTTTCTGTAGGCTTCACCTAGAGGGCAGAAAATGACCAGTTCAGTAGTTCAGAGAAATAAAGTTTCATCAAAAAAAAAAAAATCTGATTACAGAGCAGTTTTTCTAATGAGAACACTTTCTTATCAACACCACAAAGTGCGTTCATGCGGGCTTGCTCTACTTAGCAGTCTCACAGCCCAGTATTACACTTTTGGTACATTAATTCCTGTTCTTTGGGGCCTCAACTCTTTGCTAGTTAAAAGTTAAAGCTGTAAACAGAGACAACTTGGGCTGCTTCACCACTGATAAAACAAGCCTAAAGTGCACTTTAGTAGTTATCCATTTATTCTAAGTTTTATCAGGAAAGGTAGTTGCAGATGAATGCGAATTACACGCCCACTTTCAGAACACACATTTAATCTGACCTACTCGCACGCTGCACGGAATCATTCCCTTGCATCCCTCCACAGTTTCTTCCTTTCTGATTCCTGAGAGGCCCAGGGAAGTTAGGTAGTGGAGCCGGGGAAGGAGAGTTGCTTTTAACTTGAAATATTGTCAGCTGGCTAACTATTCTGTGTTATTAAACCATCAACAGAAAAGCTTACAAAGCAGTCCTGAAAACCAAGAATTACATGCAGGGTCTGCAAACAGAAAATACAATTTCAATGGAAGTATAAAATAAGTTAATTAGCATTTCTGCCTGTTTATGATATCAAACACTACCGTGGGAGGGAAGGGAGAGGAAGAGGGTTGAGAACAGGTAAATGGTGAAGTACTATCTATGTTACAACCTGGCAAGAAGCATGTATAAAACAGTAAAGTTCCTAAAGTGTCAAAACTGATCTGAAGAAATTCCCATTTTATAAAAAAAAAACAACTATTTCATCTGCTTGTACTTTAGGTATGTCACTATTGTGGCCTTTCGGATAAAAACTGCAGTTTGGAAATTATTTCAGCTTGAATTAGATGCTTCACCTTGATCTGCCTTCTCGTCCACAGAGTACTTAAAGACCTTCTGAAGCTCTTCTGCTTGATTCCACTTACTAAGACCTCTGAATTCTGCAGCCTCCTTCTGTGAGCAGTGCTGTGCAATTACTTTCTTCTTAATATCTTTCAGTTCCTCGTAAGTAAAGTATTCCATCAACATCGGCTGAAAAACCTAAAGCAAAGGAAAAACCCAAAAAAATCTGGTGCTGACAGAGATCGTAGCGCTACGCCGACCTACCAACACATCATTTCCCATTTCAAATTCTCTCCAAGTGAAGCATGTCATGCATTAAGTGAACCTAAGGGCAGGACCATGGAGGTTTTGAGTTCCAACCCTCTGCTTCCCAGTGGATCACTGCATAGTCTCAGGATAACTGTTTAACCATTTTCCCCCAATAGAAAAGCGCAGTGATTAAAGTTGCTTAAAATACGTAACTTACCGAGGTACTCACAGGAAAGGCAAAGTGGCAAGGAAGAAAAACATGAGAAAATATTTCTCTTGGACAGACTTTGTAAGATTTACTCTCTCCAGAAGATGCTTCCCAGTTTTTGGATACCCATAAATCATCAGACTGGCAGTACTAGTCTATGTTTCAAATATAGGTCAGAGGCTGTTTGGGAGTGTCAGTTTGAGTCACGAAGCACTGGTTTACAGGAGTTCTCTTTTTCCCTTGAGTTCTGCTAGGCACCCCCCCTTAAATAACAGCCTGCTGCAAACAAACCCCAGCCCCAGACAACTTTTGTTACATTTTCATTTTTTTTAAAGAATTTCATCACAGATTTTCAGTGTTTCAGAACGTGTCATTTTAAAGTCAGAACACAGAACAATGACACCACAATCCTGAATGCAAATTGGTACAGTAAAAAAAAAAACCAACAACAAACAAACAGACAATTGTGGAAAAAACTGAACCTCTAAGCCCTTTGTCTCGATTCAGTCACTCCAAACCCCAAGGAGAATCAGCATAATATCTGCAGAAAGTTTTTACCTACCTCCTCTTCCTCCTTCATATGAGGAAGGAAATCCCTGGTAAAGGCTTCCAATCTCTCCTTCAGTTGTTTCGCATAGTTTAGCTGTTCATATTCATTCTAAGAAGAAAGAAAAAATTAAACTATTATCTAATCTCGTCCTTTCTTCCAAGGGTTGAACTGTTAAATAAACCAGCGTTTCCCCATGCATGCAGCATGTTTGTTTTATTTCAGGTAAGAATGTGTTCGCCGTGTACAAAGTTTCATGACAACCTTACAGTCTGTACTGGCCTGTTACTAGGCAGAACAAAGGGTTCCCTTCCTGCCTAATAGCAATTTATTTTGTTATCAGATATGAATTAACTTGCCTAATCACATTTTTACTTTGCACCAAAGACTGAAGTCTGCCAATCTACAGTCTCATCCAAATTGCAGAGTAGTAAAAGACTAATCTAAGTATTTGCATGTTATGCATAAGAATTATTCTAGAATTCAGCAACTCCATTTCATCTTCTAACTGCGTATCTTTTACATGAGTTATTCTACAATTCTGGCTTCCAGACTATCATCAAAATTAATAGTCACACATACACTACAGAAATTTACTCTGTAAATGGAAAGTACTTTTAAATAAAGGTATAAATGACTTAGACCAACCTCATCTATCAATTTGTTAGCTTGTTCTCTATGCCAGTAATAAGAAGCTGGTTCTGAAGTCTGCCCAGTAATTGCAACATACTTAAGTTCCTCATAGCTCTAACAGTAAATGTTGTAAGTTTTACTTTTCAAACTTCTACAACATCAAGAAGCCATGACTATTACAGGAAAAAAAAGCTTAAGCCATCAGTTTAAATTAAACTAATCACACTCTCTCAAAAAAAGTTAAACAGTTAATGCATCTAAAGACACCTAGAGAAATATGGTTTTCCACACGTAAGTAACAGCACAACACTAGCATCCTATCAGAGAAGGTGTAACACAAAAGCCAAGTGCCAGCTTTCTCCTCTCCTTCACTTTCCTTCATTTTCTATTTCATTAACGGAAACAATATCAGACAAATTTTAAGGTTTGATATGCAGAGAAAAATGGTATTTGCCGGATTCCCAGGTCAAAACCAGTCTTTGAGGGGAAAATGGAATCAATCAACTGCATAGTTAATATTTTTCTTACTGGAAATATAGACCATGTGCACTAGAAATGTAATACGGGACATCAAATTATTACGGTACTATAATTTTTAAGGCTGCAGGAAGGAGGAGTTGGGTTGGATACCCTAGAGGAAAGACATGACAGAATTCAAGTAGGATTCTCCTGGAGAATGTAACAACTTTAAGTCATGAAAAAGCCAGCTGGAAAAATAACATGTAGAGTTTCTTGAGGACTGGAACATTAACAACACTACTGAGCAACAGATTACTAGATGGAGTACATGACTCACTAACAGAATAAAACAGTGTCTTTTGGTAGGCCAGTAATCATCTCCATTTGTGACAATAATACAATGCTGTACACCACAGAGATGGTAACTGGGGATTCCTAACAAATTAATAAAAATCATTATTCTACAGTCAGAAACTGCTTTGACCAATTAGCAAGGCAGCCTGCATATTCGAAAATTCCATGTTGTCTCTCCAAAACACCTCCAATTACGCAGTGATGGGCTGCTGATGCAAAATGCCCTCTGAAAAGGGTTTTTACTAAAAATGAATAGCTAAAGATTTTGTGTTTCAGACTGGAAAGTTTCCATTACTGTATCAAAAAAACCGCACAAATATTTCTTCTTCCTCTTTATTTGTAGGGAGTATTAAGAAAAAGTTGAGAAACTCAGACCTAATCACTGCACGTTTTCCTTAGGACAGAAGTCCTTCTTATAGTCTACTTACCTTCACATTCTTTAACCCTTTCTCAAAGAGGCTAAGCATCTCTGAGAGTTTGTTGTCTGAGTGCACATTGTACACCGTCCGGCTACGTTGCTGCAGTAAACCAATGATACACTCATTTTCAATCTGCTCATGCATTTTAAATTCCTTGAATGTGGCATAAAGAGACTGTAGAAGAGCCCGAAAATCATTGTTGTTGGAGAAGTTGGTCTTGGAAAGCTAGGAGAAAGAAAATCTCATCAAAAAAAATCAATGGAAGTCACATTAAGGTCAAGTTAAATCCTGAGAACAGGTATTAGCTCTGCTTATTCATTGCTCTCCCAACATAAAAGCTGAAAACTTTCAGCTTTATACAGAAAACTGGCAAAAATAAAAAATTGAATTTGGAATTTGAGGAACTCACTTCAAAGACATCAAAAAATAATGAATTTTAATCTTCAAGTGCAGCAGATAAATTATGGGAAAGTTACTATTCAAACAGAAGATTTTATCTGATTTTATCTAACTAGTGCATTAAAATGTAACAATACAATTTCATCCAGAAATGGGCAGGACATCAAACACTACATATTAACAAACACTTCTATAATCACAGAATGGTTTGGGTCGGAAGGGACCTTAAAGACCCCCTAGTTCCACCCCCCCTGCCATGGGCAGGGACACCTTCCACTAGACCAGGTAGCTCGAAGCCTCCTCCAGCCTGGCCTTGAACACTTCCAGGGATGGGGCATCCACAGCTTCTCTGGGCAACCTGTTCCAGTGCCTCACCACCCTCTCCGGGAACAACTTCCTGATATCTAATCTAAACCTCCCCACTTCCAATTTAAACCCATTACCCCTTGTCCTGTCACTACAGGCCCTTGTAAAAATTCCCCTCTCAGCTTCCTTGTAGCCCCTTCAGGTACTGGAAGGTGCTATAAGGTCAAAACAAGTAAATGGAGCAGTTTCACTCTAGTGTTGTGCTTTGTGAATGAGGTTTCAGTAAACTGAGGGATTTAACCGCACAATTCTCTGACTTCCAGTGGCAACAAGGTAACTGTATATCCCACCACAAGCTCTGAAGTTTAAAAATGAAGCTCTAAGTTTTAGAAATATCCCAAGGAATTAACGCTCAGATAGCTACACAAGTTTAATGCATATATGCAGTAACACACATTGTACAGAAAAGCGTGTTACGCTTCATCGGACAAATTCTGAAGGCACCTGTGTCTTTCCACATGAACGAGTGTTTAAGAAAATAGGAGAGTAGTATGATAACTTCTTAAAGGAAGATCATCCTTGGGAGAGCAATGCAGCTGTAGCATTAGCTTTAAGAAGACAGTAAAATCAAAGTTGCATTTAAGCAACATAAACCAATCTTGTGAAACACCGAGATAAACAAATGTAGAAAGACTTCCTGGTCAAAATCACCGCAATCCCCCCCAGCCCGGCAGGGAACTGAAAGCCTTGGCCACCTGCACAGATCTACGTTTCAGTCCTTACTCGGCACCCATTATCACAGGCCCCTGAGCCTACCTTTGGGGACGTACTATCCACAAGGAATGCTGAGTCCTACCACGTGAACACGAACTACACCAGCAGCTTCTAATGGATGGAGAACCAACACACCACAACACCACAAGGTTCTAGGTAACACAGCAGTGCCGTTTTTTACATGCGTTCAGTCACCATTAGCAACAATATATTTTAGAACTACATTTTCCTTTGGAAAAATACTGGTTTTCTACATTCACCATTCTCAAGTTTTATCCCACTTGCAGCTTCAAGAATCACAGCCTACAGCTGTACACAAGAGCAAGCATTCTAAAAATAAAAGTATTTTAACTTAACTCAGAAAATAAGCCATTAGATTATTCAGAAGTGGTTTACTTTACAAAAATTCCAGAATCTAAAGGTTTTACTAGAAATGGGAATCTGAGACACATATGCTCACACATAATACTTACATACACAACCAAAAACTGATATATCTAAAATTCCTATCGCTTACCAAAACCCAACTGCACTTATTCTTTCTGACATTGCATTGCCACTTCCTGGCAACCCCTCGTGACGCAGCCCAAACACAATGGGCACACGCCAAGTACTTGTGCAACTCCAACCCAGCTGTGCCTACTGTACGTTACATGCTGTACATACCAGCAAAGCGACTGTCTTTATAGGAAAACATTTACTTAACCTCAGCAGAGATCGAAAATAGGGCAAAGTTAAGTTGGGGGGGGTGGGGGGGGTGTCCCCAAAAAAATGGTTCATTCTACCCATAATGATCTGCAACTTTTGAAGTCAGTTCCCAATGACTTTTTTACTCCCCGAGAATCCCATTTGCTCCCAAATTCCTGCAACCTTGATGTAAAAGTAAACAAGGCTGCTGAGATGATGGGAAGGTTAGACACAACTATTGTATTTTGCTATTCAAACAAACACACGACACACTACAAAACTGGTTCTGATACAAGACAGCATCTTATCCTCCCAACTCAAAATCTTCTCAGGACTCAAACTTCTGTTGAACCTATCTATCATCATCCACAAATTTGGAATGAATAAATAAAGAATCCATTTGTGCATCCAATTTAAGAATTCCCGTTACAAATGTACTGTTACAGAAGCCACTGTAACACGCCATGCCTGCATATCCCCCTCTACTACTGAGGCTTCCAAAAGATATCCAGAGAACAGGAACTATGGAGAGGATATGGAAGTTTAATGACTGTACTTGAATCACCGATCAGTACATTAAAGAGGTCAGCTGAAGCTGAGGAAAACTGGCTTTGCACAGGACAGGTAGCCTAGCAACAAAGTCACTCGGTCCGATCTGTAATTTCATTACCAGGACTGATGAAGTCTTACGAAGGGGAACCAAGACTATTAACCGACAGCAGCTGCTCCACTCCCAGGTCCACTTTTCACCAGCTCTACCCAAGGAAAACGAATGCAGAAGTTTAATAGTGTAAAAGGGAAACCACCACCCTCCCAGACTCGGAAAGAGAATCACAAAAGAACATCAAGGAAGGGAGGAATGGATTGCCTTAAGGGAATTTGCTGACTGGTCAAAAATATAGAGCACATTGCATGTGTGATACCTGAGCAGGCTTACAACGCCTGATACTAACTGGATTATCACAGCCACAAGTGTTAGAGACACCAGGGAGCTTTCTGGACTTTTGACGACATTAAACAACTAAGTTATAGCAAAATTAGTTTTGGGTTTGGAATACAAACTCAAACTGAGAAGCAGCACCACCAGAGAAACAGTTGTGGTGCTTCCTGAAGCCCCATGGAATTTAAGAATTTACACATAATCCCAACAGCCTGAGCAACAGTCCAAACAACAAACAGTAAGTCACATTACAAATTCTGTCTGAAACACTTCAGAGACCTTTGGCTGATGCAAGCATATTATAAAAGTAGCCAAGAGCTGTTAAACTCAGTATTAACTGAGGTCACAAAATGTACCAAATCTATTCCAAGTAACAGCATGACAAGGGGATGGTCACGGTAACCTAAGGCTGCTGTTCTCTTCTGAAGCTGTTGGTACTTAACTGGTCAATTTAGGGATTTCGCAGTATACAATATTTAAAATCAATACTGAAAATAAAATCAGAAATACTGATTTTTCATCAGAGTTGAACGCAATGTGTAAGCTACTATTAGGATTATGAAGAATTATATCTGCGAAGTTTTCTGCAATTGATTGAAGATCAGGTAATTCATTCCTTCCTTTGCAGGAAAAAGATAGTAACTATCAATTCAGAAATCACTTGATGGGAATCTCTTTAACTGCATAATCTGAGGTTTGTAAAGAACTGCAATGCTTGAAAAATCTCTGTAGCTCAATCATATACCAGTTTTAGGTGAGTGCCCAACTCCACTGGACTACAAGAGAGCCATTAACATGGTCGATATGAATGCAGGGAGATGTAGCAAACACACCCCCTTCCCTACTGTAAGCTAGTGTTTCATTTCTGTGCTTCCAGAACAAAACGAGAACACCAGCAAGATGAACAGGAATTGCTGTGTATACAGTGCTTCGTGTTCATGATGCTCAGCTGAGGGTAAATCTACATTCAACTCTCGCATCTCCTTCATGGCTTTAGTGCTTTCATGAAAAAAATAAAACTTTGTCAGATGAAGAAAGAAGTACTTATTCACAGCATTTTGGATAGAAATAAGAAAGCTCAAGACCGCTAATTAAATCACCAAACAAAACACAGTATTACTTGGTTTCTGGAAGTGTTTTACGTAAGTGCCAATATGGAAAAATGTCTTCTTAGAAGAAAATGAATTTTCCAGAACGGTTTACAGTAAGTTGAAACAATTATTTCACAGTATCTATGCCAAAAAAAGTTTAATCATAGAATGGTTTGGATTAGAAGGGCCCTTAAAGATCATCTAGTTCCACCCCCCCTGCCATGGGCAGGGACACCTTCCACTAGACCAGGGTGCTCAAAGCCACATCCAGCCTGGCCTTGAACACTTCCAGGGATGGGGCATCCACAGCGTCTCTGGGCAACCTGTTCTAGTGCCTCACCACCCTCTCTGGGAAGAACTTCTTCCTGATATCTAATCTAAACCGCCCCACTTTCAGTTTAAACCCGTTACCCCTTGTCCTGTCACTACAGACCCTTGTAAAAAGTCCCCCCCAGCTTCCTTGTAGCCCCTTCAGGTACTGGAAGGTGCTATAAGGTCTCCCCAGAGCCTTCTCTTCTCCAGGCTGAACAAGCCCAACTCTCTCAGCCTGTTCCCGTAGGAGAGGTGCTCCAGCCCTCTGAGCATCTTCGTGGCCTCCTCTGGACTCGCTCCAATTGGTCAATATCCTTCTGATGCTGAGGGCTCCACAGCTGGACGCAGCACTCCAGGTGGGGTCTCACCAGAGCAGAGTAGAGGGGCAGAATCCCCTCCCTTGACCTGCTGGCCACACTTCTCCTGATACAGCCCAGGATACGGTTGGCCTTCTGGGCTGCCAGCGCACACTGCCGGCTCATGTTCAGCTTCTCATCAACCAACACTTCCATGAGTGGAAAGGTTTGCTTCTTCCTTAAAAATATCCAAGCATACAATTAACTGGCAAGGAGAAAGTAGTAAACAGGAATAGAGGAATGAGTACGCTGCTCTTATCAGACCAGCCCAGCAGTAAGCGAAGTCTACCCTGCGTGCTAACTTCCCCAGTTACAGCTATCTCTCTACTCCCAACTACAAGTTGGAAAACAACTGAAACATGAGGAGAGAGAACAGGAAAGGGAAAATTGATTTTTCCACTCCGCCAAGTATTTCACAAATTGAAAATGGAATAACAACTCAAGGTTAAGAAGTTAAAAGCAACTACAAATTCACAAACTACTTTATTTCAAATGGGGGCTTCCCCATCAGCACCTGTAACTTCTGAACAACCAGTAACCCTAAAAATTCAGTCTGGAATCTAGAAAAAGTTGAAGGCAATTTTCCTTTCTTTTTATGTATCGTCACAAGTAATATTTTCCATAGGTCATTCCTACATATTCTGCTTTCCATGTGTAACCACTGTGCTCATTAAGACCTACACAAGCATCTGACAGCCACTGGAGGCAAAATAAAGATATGGTATTCTGTCGATCAAGGCAGACTAGATTTCTACCACTAGCAGATTTAAAACTCGTTAAAAAATAGTAAAATCTTTTTCATTACGGAGATGGCAGTCCACTTTGATTAAACAAACCTAACATTTTCAGAACAGAATAGCACCATGGAAAGAAAAGCAGCATAGAATTACTACGCGGCCATAACTTCTCACTCTTAGATTTTTAGGGATTACCACTTGGCATATGCAATAGCACTGAAATTCAAAGGTCAGGAACTTGGACTCTGCAGAGATAATTACCTCAATTTTATGAGCAAGAAACGGAGGGACAAAGATCGTAACAAGGTGCGCCTGTGTCACCACCAAGAGCATGCAGTTTCATGCTATACTTAACCTGCTGAAAATTAGGGCATGGGGATGGAGGAGAAGCAGCTCCACCCCTGCTTCCAGGGGTACATTCCTACCGCTTCCCTGGAATATGCTCAAACCATTATGCAACTGCAAGACGCACCCATCTGGCACACAGCTCCAGCAAGAAGCTGTGCCTTTGCGGTGGGTTCCTTTTCACCTGGTCAGCGTGCTAGTCTGCAGACAGCCTGCAGGGACGCCCACTCAGGCGCACAGTCCACAGCAGTAAGCTCTGTTTATACTGGAAGGGAGAACTGTAGTGCTAAGACAGCCTGTCAGAAAGGATGACTGTCCTCTCGGCGTCACCTGTTCCTTGGGCTCATCTTGATGCAGAGGTATGTGAGGTGAACAGTAAGAGAATTAGCTGAAACTACTTCACGCTCCAGCTCTTTGGATGTATGAAGCCTTAAATCAGAAAACAATACAGGTTTTCTAGCTTGGGTGCTTTTCTTGGCTGTGGGTCAACTCAAAATAATAGTAATTAGTAAGGTGGGCCGGCAGGACAGGATCTGGCAGAACTCAACAAGAAATCCAAAACTTTCAAATGCCTGTCTGTCTTCTTCTCTATATAATCCTGTCATCTCATCAGCTGTTTTGCAGCTGAACTACAAACTTCAAATAGCCCCTCAAAAAAAAAAAAAAACCACACCAACAAAAAAACCCCAAAACCACCACCACAAAACTTAACAACAAGCACTGTATTAACTCAAAGACTAGAGCAGACAGAATTATTTTGTTTTTCCAAAGAGCACAGGCAACAGGGCAGGTAAAATCATGTACTCTCTGTATTTTGAAAGGCTAAGGTCAAGCTGATAAATGCCAAGCGTAACAGCACAGAGGAGGTGGAAACAAAATGTTGTATTTTCATTTTTACTGGGAGTCTTTCATATCAGACTTTCGCACCCAACACACACAGTCAGTTCGTTTGTCTAATGAACACCTGTAGATCAGCTTTTGAATCTTGAAGGTCTTTTCTCAAAGAGACATAAATAACAACACAGGACTGACTGCACCAAGATGTTCAGTGGTGCAATTGCTGAGTGTCAGACACCCTTGGGGACCGCAGCAAAAAGCACAGCTCGGGAAGCACTGGTGAAGTCAGCTGAGCCTCCTGCACCATGTGGTTTCCACAAGTAGAAGTCTGACAGGGTTGAAGAGACACAGGCTGTCACTAGGTCTGCAGAGATGAACCCAACAACACACTGAAGAAAAATCTAGTAAGGATATGAAAGGGCCTCCAACGAAAGCACGATGAACACTTACAATGATGCTGTTATTTAGGTGTCCGTGTCACCGCATCTCTCATACACATTCTACATGCTGCGGGTTTCTTTCCTGCCATACATCCTCACCCAGATAGGTTCCTGCTAAGACCTGGCCTTTTGGCCTTCTGCCAGGATATATCTAAAGTCCCAAGAGCAAAACAGCAGCCTCAAGGCTCCTCTCCACTCTCCCACTGCAGCAACTCACCAACTACAAACACAGCACACTGCCTTTGCCCCTCTGCAGCAGTCACTGCAGTTTCCTAACACAACTGAAGCGAAGCACTGGAAAAATTCACCACTCCAGCTGAATCCACCTTGGGTACTAACTGCAAAAATAAATAAAAAGCCAAGTCTTTCAAGAATTACAACTTACACTCTAATCAGTTAAAGCATATCCTAGGATAGCTGCATAAAATCTGTACGAACATAGATACAAGCTAATTACAGTCTCTAGCTTTTAAAAAGGCTTCAATTTCCTTTTTTTTTTTTGTGCCACAGAGTCGGAGAGAATAAATTGTTGTTGCTTAAAGCAGAGAAGGGCAAAGGTGGGTTATTGCTGCTCTCCAGAGCAGACTGGAAGAGAGGACAGAAGATCAGACGAACACGCAAAGGGTAGAAAGAAGACACTTTTCCTACAATTCAAGAGCAAAAATAGGTGCAAGCAATTACTTAGAGAAAAACCTGCTATTGTGTCTTGCATAAGAAAATACCCCCAGGTTTTTCTTATGAAGACAAAAGAGACACAAATGGGTGAAGCAGCTGATACACAAGAAAAAAAATAGGTGTTTTGCTAGACAAAAAAATAAAGATGTGGTGAGAAGGTCTGAGGTGGCAAAAAGAGCTAAAAGTGTCCTGAAAGAGAAGCAAAATTGCTATGCAGGTCTGAAAAGACCCACTTAACCGTGTTTTATCACTGCTGTCCCCCATTTCAGACCTCCTTTGGCCCTTTACTTAAAACGCATGTGCTTTTAGATGTAGATATTTAAAACACACCGTCACTTCCAAATTAATCTTCCAAATACTCTTCTGCATGAAGAATGAATTCAGAGGTGTTAGTTTCCAATAGGTACAACAGGAAGTCAAGGGAAGTATTCAGCACCCACAAGCTAAGATGGAAAGACAACTGGTAAGAGTCTGGTGAAATACTCAGGAGGCATGGACAGCAAACTGCTCGCCCATCTTTGGGTGCTAATGAGGAGGTTTAATTTCCTTCCATCAAGGAGGAAGGAATTTCCTTTCATCTTCTGCCTGTAGTGATAGTGTAGCCCATCATTTGCAACTGTTTATTCATTCTAAACATAGGCAAAGCCAAGTGCTCAATGCTGCAGAATGTTAATTGGTAAAAACCAAATACTACGAATTTCTAAGTCGACACACACCTATTTGAAGCAGCAGTGGGAAACCAAAATACTGAAAGGTATTTCAAAAGCAGAACCAAAGCTTTCAACATTTGTTGATTAGAAACAGAAAGAGACTTATCTTCATGGAACAGTCATTTTCTGTTTTCAAGGACGTCAAACAAAAATTACTTGACTTTGAAATAGAAAGTCAGAAGGTTGATTTTCTTTTTTGTCTAATTTTTCAGATTTCAGTCCCCCCTTGCTACCATGAAAGGAGTAAATACAATGTGGTCACCTAATACCCTGCCCAATGCTTTACAACATCCATTCAACTTAATTCAGGAGTACTTTCCATTCCTAAAACGGTTCATCTGCAATATCCTTATTGTAAGAACATCACAAATTTAACAGATGAAAACAATTCATTCTCCTCAGCAGAGGCCAAAGCTTGCAAGAAAGAGAAACAACTGAAGTGCAGCAGAAGGCTTTTGAAACAGAGACAAAGGTGAAAGAGAAACACAAGTTATCAAAAGAAACCATTATTAGGAAATAAAGGGAGGAACTTTTTAGCTATATGGAAGTTTTGAAAATACTAAAAAAAAAAAAAGCCACACCAACTTACCACTGCAGGTAATTAGAACAGAACAGCATTTAAACTTCAAATGAGGAGGACAGAAGACACAAAACCAGCAAAAAAGTCTATATAGACTTCGATAAAAGACAAAAAGGGACACTAAGTCAACTATTTAACAGGAAAGGCAAGAGATAACAGCATAATTAAATGTCATCTTCACTCAAGTCTTCATAAGGAAGTTAATTAGGAAAAATATTTATGGCAATTATTTTCTAACAAGGAGTCAGAAGTATAGGCTAGAAAAGAAAAATACTAGTTAAATATTTACACAAGTTCAACACATTCAAGTCAGTAGAATGTGACAAAAATTGATCCTGATTTGCTGGAAGAACTAACCAAAGTAATTACTGAGCCATTTAAAAAAAAAAAAAAAAAGCAGAGATCTTCGGCAGAAAGGTGAGAACAAAGACGACTGAGGTCAGGCAAACAGAAGGACCTCAGATGTTTCTGATGAAACACCCAAAGGTTTCACAATACAGCCAAGCTACTAAAGCAGCTGTTTACTTCTGCAGTGGCAAGTCCCACTCCCTCCTCCCATACCGTCAACCTGGTTCTGAAGCTCGTCTGACCTCTTAGTGAGCCGGTTTTACCAAAATCACCTTTCGCTTCAGTGCGCTACATGAACTAGCTGCTCATCAAGGGGCCAGACAAGCACAGAGGATATCATCCACAATTAACCCTTCCCACAGGCGCCAGCTGATGGATCTACTCAGTCTCAGTGTGCAGTCTCACGCTAGTTCCGAGAGGCGGACGGAAAGACACGAGAACAAGTCAGCAACCCCCGATAACTGCATTACAGCCTCTGGAGCATGACTTCTTCCTCTGCCTTTTCCCAAAGCTGCCTGAATTTGCTGGATAATTCTAGAACACCGATTTGAAAACATACTCTTGAAGACAGCTGGAAGTTTGAAATCCCATACAGCAATACCAAGCGTCTCGTCCGTGGGGAAGGCCTAGCCAACATGTAACTGCAGCTTGTACCTAGCCCACAGTCTTGCTACTCGGGTACCCCAGTCTTGAAGTGAATGAAGTCACAACCAGGCTGCACAGATTTGTTTAGAAAAAAAGAATCCGATTTCCTCCTGATGAGACAACCAAACTGCTTAAGACGACAATGATACACGTTAGAGATCGGGATTTCTCATTGCAGCCTTCCAGTCCCTGAAGGGGCTACAAGGAAGCTGGGAGGGAACTTATTACAAGGGCCTGTAGTGACAGGACAGGGGGTAACGGGTTTAAATCGAAAGTGGGGAGGTTTAGATTAGATGTCAGGAAGAAGTTCTTCACAGAGAGGGTGGTGAGGCACTGGGACAGGTTGCCCAGAGAAGGTGTGGATGCCCCATCCCTGGAAGTGTTCAAGGCCAGGCTGGATGAGGCTTGGAGCAACCTGGTCTAGTGGAAGGTGTCCCTGCCCATGGCAGGGGGGTTGGAACTAGATGGTCCTTAAGGTCCCTTCCAACCCAAACCATTCTATGACTCTATGATTTCTCTAAGGTTTTTTGATACTGTTTTGCCTCAGAGCAATCACACCCAGTCCACAGGAAATCGCAGCGTGGCTCAAGTGCCTGCAAACAGTGCTCTCAAGCCACAGCTACCACCGTTTCCAGCCAAACGGCAATGGCAGTGTCAACAGGTGATCAGCTGAAACCTGTGCTGCCTCACGACAGACAACACCTCCAGCCACAGCTGGGAAACCTGATAATAGATGAGCGGCGCATTCTCAGGTGTGGGAAATGCAAGATCATAGTGTGACAACAGAAACAGTCTCTACGGGATACCAACATGTTGACTTGGACAAGCACGTACTTCTACATACAGGAGTGAAGCGTAACGACAGATATGATGGGGAATTTGAGCATCGCTCCTCAACGAAGCACGGGATTAGAAAGGAGCACAAAGTGTGTACGCTGCTGTTAAAAAAAAAACCCAAGACTGCAGAATAACACATCCAAAACACATCCGCTCTACTCAACAACAACAGTGTCCCGTTTTGCACAACAGATTTGAGGAAAACACAGACGTAATTAGGCTGAGGTTCCACAGTAGCTTAAACCAATCTAGTTGCTCTCTGTCACCGTCCCACCCTCTGCCTCGCACTGGATTCAGCACTCATCCGACCAATGCTTGCCGGCAGCACACCAGCAGCAGAAAAACTACCTCCCTTCAGAAAAAGAAAAAAATGTTTTCTGCCAGCTTAGAGCCTTTGTGGGTCACTTCAAGTGCTGACGGGAGTGAGAAAGGCACGCAGTCACAACAGTGGCAGGCAGATAGCTTACACCGTTCCAGAACAGCAGCTCAGCCCTGACAAAAGCAACAAGTACGCTGGGGTACAGAAAGCGCGACCCGCGCGGTGCAGTCGGAGGAATCGCTTTGCTCAGGCCAACTAAGCAGATCTCCAAGATGGAGGCCATGGCCGTGATTTGCCAGTCGGCACAAGACCTTTCTGAGAACGAAGAACGGTTCAGTGGAGATCGGAAAACAGAATGTGCTCTATTTGTAGCAAAGATGACGTCAGGCATTAGGAAAAGCATTTTAACTATAAAGACTGTCTGCTGTAGCACCCCACTACCTACAGGGGGGTGCCGCCTCTGCAGACCTAAGGAGTCTGCTTACCGTCACAGCAGGTGACAGGCTTGATAACTTTCCGACTTTCACTACCAAACATAAACTCAGATTTCTTATTTTCCAAGTCCAGGGCACCGTGTACAACCCAGTTAAAAACGCCATTTAGGAATGCAGCAAATGTAAGGTGAAATCTCTGCTGGTGACAGTTAAAAAATATGCAGGATAATTATCTTAACACACTAAACATCTTAAAAGTCTGATTCACTGTTCCATCTCACATGAAGTCCTGGAAGAACAAAATAAACTGCTTCTCTGTCCTCCAGGATTACTGAAGTACGTACACAGTTTGCCCATCAGTAACGTTACAGCTGTTCCCCTGAAAAGCCAGGCACAGACACACCCATTTCACCCTTGCTAAGGTGGTGGAATTTACTCCATTCAGCCCCTAACAGACAGTAACCATATTACAGCATAGAGGGAACATGATGAACAGCAGGTGATGTGTAATTCACAAAATTAAAGATCCCTCAAGGACAAAATAAACTTATAAGGAGCATGGCTTTACAGATTATAACTGCCATGTAAGCAGAACTAGTCTTACCTAATTACAGGTAATCACGAAAAGAGGAAAGTCAGACACAGTTCAGAGTTTTTCCTGATGCAAAGCTAGCCTTACTCTAATACAAAGGTCATAGGCCAGGCACAGTATTCAAGTTCTGAAAGAGGGTTAAAGACTGCAAGGCTGAGCACTTTAAAAAAGAGCGCCATGCACTCCAGCTTGCATTTCTTCAAAAAGAAAAAGGAAGCAAGCACACTCCTTTATGTAAAAACGTTTAAAACATGAGAGATTATGTTCATTGCAAACTGAGGGGCTGTAATCAAATTTGCCACTATTTAGGAAAACCAACCATTCCTGCCCAGGTAGTTTTACTTTTACGAAGTCACAGTAAATTTGGCCAAAACTTCATGGCCGGCTCAGTAAGAGGGACAGACATGCTTCTCTAGGAGCAAAACTCAAACGACTACAATACCTGGAGGTTCAAACAAAACCTGTTCAGCTGCTGTCAACAATATCCTAATACTGCTGCTGGGGGCCGGGAGAGAAAAGTCCCAGGTGTTTGCTTCCTTTCATGCAAAATCCACCCCGCTGAAATATCACAAGTTTTTGTGCCGCCACAGATGAAAAAGGTAACTACAAACGCACTTACAGATAAAAGGCAAAGTGAGATTACACAAGATCTCGTCTTCTCCTCCCCCAGACCCTCTGCTGAGCCTGTCCAGTTAGTTAACTCAGCAAAAAACAACTCCTATTTTCTTCACCCGATTAGCGAACTGAACAGGCTCACACGACGGGATCTGGTGAGCCCCAGAGCAGTACAAGGTGGCATGTGGAAAACTGGGGAAGGAAGGGAGAACTCCCCCGTCCTGCCGGCAGCAGTAAACTGTTACACTGTCTCTCCTGTAACCTCACCCGCCTTTAAA